>NW_009192139.1:47038-51170 GCF_000690835.1 Fulmarus glacialis | reverse complement strand
ATATATGTATTTTTAAAAACTGCTGGTGAACTGTGCTTTCCAGGTTCTACTTTTATAACGTGCACATATATAACCATAAAGTGGTCGTGGCCATGCATGCAGGGATGCACCAGCCCTGAATCACAGTATGGAGGAGAGCACAGCAGAGCCTGTGTGAAACCACACAGCGTGGGATTTTCAAAACAAAGCACTCATGTGGCAAAATAAAGGATTTAGAAGAGAATAGTTCATGCACATATTATAGTGAGAAATTAGCATATGTAGTACCATTTTCACACTCAACCCATGGATTTTAGAAAGAGCCAATTATTGCCAGCACCTGCTTTGGATAGCAGTTTTGTTTCAGCTGGCCAAGAGGTCATGCGAGTGAATCAGAAAACTTATGATTCCCTTTATGCAGCCTGACCCAATGAGATGGTGGTTGCCCACCGGCTAAGGTGAGGGACGAAGCAGAAGAGTTTTGGAGAGGCCATTGTGGATGCTTGGGGGTGCATTGTGTAGGGGAACGAGGAAGCATCAGTTCGATCTGCTGAGCCTGGAGAAGATGGCTCCGGCCACGGTCAGGGTCACGTGTTCACTTGCAGGTGGAGGGAGTAATGCCCCGCTCAGTCTCCAGATGAGGATTCTTCTTCCACACCTCTTGTTTGCTAATTTGGAATATAGCTGTATGTTGTGCTTTGACCCGGCAGGCAGCTAAGCACCACACAGCTGTTCACTCACTCCCCCCATGGGATGGGGGAGAGAATTGGAAAAAAGGTAGAACTTGTGGGTTAAGATAAAGACAATTTAACAGGACAGAAAAGGAAGGGAAAATAATAATAATGATAAAAGAATATACAAACCAAGTGATGCACAATGCAATTGCTGACTGATGCCCAGCCAGTTCCTGAGCAGTGGCTGCGCCCCGCCCCAGCCAACTCCCCCCAGTTTTTTTGGTCAGCATGACATCATATGGTATGGAATATCCCTTTGGCCGGTTTGGGTCAGCTGTCCTGGCTGTGTCACCTCCCAGCTTCTTGTGCAGCTCAGTGTGTTATCAACATTATTCTCTTCCTAAATCCAAACCACAGTACTATAGCAGCTACTAGGAAGAAAATTAACTCTATCCCAGCTGAAAGCAGGACACTGTACCAGGGAGTCATGCTGCTTAGTTCCAGACACTGTCTGAGCACTGCTACATCAGCCTGACCTTTGCTTTCACCCGCCTTGATCCCACTTAAGCTGCTGGCTCACATTCAGGCTGTTCGTTTCTTAGAACACAGTAGGTCAGCGTTGCGTAGAAGCTGTCCCTGAAGTGGTGCCTCCTCCTGACTCTACCAAGAGTGGGGCTGCTTATCAAAAGTGACCTTCGCATGTGGCCTTATTTTCACTTCCACAGCATCTGAATCTGAATAAACCTTAGTCATATTCACTTGAGTAAGAACATTTCAGCACAGAAAATCAGCTAGTGTCACTCAAGACATCTCTTTTGCTCTCAGTCACATTTTTCCTGTTGCAGGATTTGAGATTGCAAAGGTTTCCAGCAGGAAAAAAAAAGGTAATTGGTGTAGACCTCCTGCCCCTCAAAAGAAAGACTGCAAATGGGCAACGAGGGAATAACAACATCCTGATTACAGGAGAAATGTCTTTTGAAATGATAAAGTGGAAAAGATCGGCTATGTCTGCACCAGTAAACAAAACAGGACCAGAGTACAAGGCCAGCTGCTGTGTTGCAGCCATCTGTAGTGTGTTTTTAGTGTGGCCCATGGCATGGCTGCTCTCTTGTTCCAAACACCTGGAGAGGGGCAAAGAAGTTTCACGCTGAGCAGCCTGCTGTGAATCGCCTGGGCAGCCTCGCTCGGTCTGAGCAGACCCCGACAGCCATTGCCACACCAGGCGACCATGGAGACACAGGGAAGACCAGGAGCCCATCAAATATGGGAGAGTTCCTCTACCTGCAAAGGAGAAGGAGGCAATACACACAAGGTGGTGTCTGAAAACTGGCACGCCCTATAATGTCACAACATATATTTGTTCATTTTCAAGTACATACCAGCTCACCAGTTACCTTGAATATTTCCTGCATATTGTAACTAAGTTTTGGACAAATATTGCCGTTTTAAAGTTGCCATGCCGCTTAGCCCCCTTCATTACCTAACCTTGCTCTGTTCTACCTGAGGTCAATAACTCCATATTGCACAGGAAAGTTGATTTGTCAAATAATTTAATCACCTCTTCATATAATGATAGAGTAAAATTAGCAGAGGAAGCTTGTTATCAATCTAGGGTACTGGTAAGCAGTAATCATGTGTAATGAGGCTTTTGTCTTGCAGCATTCTGAAGATCATCTTGAACTCCTCCTCGCGCTTCAGTAAAGGGACTGTCATGTTGAATTTTCCTTTAACATTTTCCCCACTCCCTGAAAAGAAATTATAGGTTGTTATATGGAAGCTCATTTGAAGCCTCAATTTTCTTGAGTGTCCTGCTCTTGTGGGGAGTACCAGGTGTGCTCAGAGACTGTGGCCTTCAGGTTCAAACTCAACTGGCATTCTACAAGTCTTTGATTTTTTTTCCCTTCTGCTGAAGAGGCAGTGGTTGTCTTGACAGCAGGAACAAAGCTTCATCCTTGTACTTTGATATGTAGCAAGGTTAAAATAAAACCAAAATAGGCTTTTGAGAAACTGAGTATTTTTTAAGACAAAGGTTGTAGTAAAGGCTCTGGTGCTGATAAGATACATTAAAAATTGTTGATTGTATTCAGGGCATTTTATTACACTGTTCACTGTAGCATATGAAGATGCCACCCATAAAAATCTATGCTCTCCAAGGTGATTTGTGAGGTGTAACACACCCTGAACTCCAAATGATGTTATGCTCTCAGAATCATATCCCAAAGGAAGATAGAAAAGCACTCAACAAATTAGTTTTGCTGAAGAGGTACAAATACGGAAAAATAACATGATTGTATTAAAACCACTAAAAGGAGTCCTGGAGTGCTGAAGAGACAAACCAAGCTATTGAAAGAGAAAATAAGCATTTTGCCTTTCACTGCTTCTTAGAAATTCCTACATCAATGATTTCTATAATGTTGGCCAGATTTGCAGGGGCTCATGTTCAGCTATTCTGTATTGACAAGAAGGTCAACATAACATTGTAGGAAGCATTAAAAAACCTATTTATGACACTGGAGTTTTGAGCTTTTTAACAAAATTATAACATGACCTACTGTTTTCTCAAATTAAAACATATTTGACTCTACAGTGAAGCTGTATTTGTATATAAAAACTTTTGGTGAAGGCAGAAGTTAGATATTAATCAAGTTCATTCAGCACTATGAATTCTTGTTGCCACGCTCTATATAAATTATAATTTTTTACTTAGCATGGTTGTATACATATCTGAGTAATTCTTTTGGTAACTATCTTTTTTTTTCTTTTTCCTTTTTTCCCCTCATATTATTGTCGGCACTTCAGGAAAATAAAAATACAATAAATGAACTATTAGTGAAAAGAACTAGCCAAGAAGATCATACACCTCTCAGGTGAACTACTGTGAGAATAAAATAATAATATGTCTGTATTAGACTAATTTCTCTATCATGCAACTGAAAAGGAAATCCAAGGGGTAGAAGTCCATATTCACCTTCAGATCTGCATCTGTTAGTACTCAAGGAATAGCTTTTCTATTCTTTATTTAGTTCTATTATATATACAGGGACTGTACCAAGTAATATCTTAGAAATACACACCTGATCATCTTTACATTACATCAGTTTCAATTGCTATGACCTGTATGTGATCTGCAAAAAGATGTTTGCTTTACAGGAAAGAATATTAACATTAATTTCTAGTGCAACAGATTTGCATTTATTATTAGTTCCTCTAAAAATAGCAAAAATGATATAATGGAGTCACAAATACTGACAGTTGCTGGAATATTGGCAGGGGGACTCATCAGCTCCGACGCTTACACAAATGGTTATCTCGGTGGGAGGGCAGTGGGTGCCGCTCAGAGCATGAGCCTCCCACTTGGCCAGTCAGCGGCAGTCGCCAACCGGCTGTGCTGCGTGGGGCTGGGCTGGGAGGCCAGCTGTGCCCGTGCTGCCAGCTGTGCCCACGCCGCCAGCTGTGCCTGTGCTCAAGGGCAGTGGGTG
>NW_009192139.1:36699-47024 GCF_000690835.1 Fulmarus glacialis | reverse complement strand
TCTGTTAACCTCATGGGCTGCCTGTCCCTGGGATGTTGGGATAAGGGCTGTTTTTAACTCTAACTTTTATGGATTTCCTCTCATTCCCCTCTAGGGTCAGACCCTTGAAGTCACAATTTTCACTTCCTCCACCTGGCCTTTTTGCTTGGGCATTGCCTGCTTTAAATACCCAGCATTACCTTACTGTCCTCCTTCTTTAACATTCTTGAGCCGTAGGAGCTTACCTCCTGTGGTGGTAACTTGTTCGGTGTTGGCTGAGTTGTAGGGTGACTTCTAAAGCCCTTGCCAGCAGCTAGACACCATGCTGAATGAGGCTGCTGCATCGTGCTGGCTAACAGCACATCAGAGCCTTAGCCCATCTCTCCATCTGCTTGTCGGACCTTTCCTCGGGCAAAAGCGTGCCAAACACAGCTCTTTCTGTAGCTCAGCAGTAGATGGCTCAGCCATTGCCGTTACTTCCACCACTTGGCACCGAGTTACGCCACAACTGCAGCACTCCCATGACAGGTTTGCTTTAATTGCTTCCAGTGCAGTATAATAAGAACGTACGTGAATAAGTGAACAGTTGCCATTTGGCATCAATCTTTATTTTAACTTTTTTTGTCTGTATTCTCTTGCTAGACACCAGAACAGGCAGGCAGACATCTTCTCTGCTCCTCTATGACTGCCACTGGAGGCTAGCTCGCCTGTGAAAGATAGCTATTTTCACTAAAGCTCTGAGAAAGTGATAACGGGCCAAATTCTCTCCCCTTTCCCACTCATATGAAGTGATAATAACTCCACTGGAAACAAAATAGTTATTGTGGTTGCAGGTGGATGTAAGAGGAGGGACATTGAGGCTCTTCATCTGTCCGTATGGAAGCACTGATGCATGTTTGATTTCTTCAAACAAACAAGGAAAGACAAAAAGAGGGGAAATGCTTTAACTTGATCACTGTTTTGGCTGTATATTAGTGATACAGCATGCAACACAGGTTTTCCTTAGGAGTGAATGTGCCTTCCATCCACACCTGGGGGCAAGAGGAGCACACCTGGGGGAATCAAGGACGAAGCCGTGTATAGGATGCTATCCCAAGTACCCTATTGCAGACTGAATGCAGGGTACCTCTAGAAGAAAGAGAGCAAATAATTTCCAAGATCGTCTAAGTATGTGCTTTTAACATCTGTGCAGGGTGTTGTACAAGGCAGTCCAAGGCAGTCTGTAATGGCTTGGCGGGCTCAGCTCTGAGCAGTTGAAGAAGAGGTTCTTGTCAGACCTCTCGGAGCAGGCTCCTGCTTGCCACCAGCAGACAGACAGGGTGTGCCAGGCCTTCCTGCTAGCAAGGAAGGGGAAGATACTTTTATGCACAACCAACAGGCTGGTTAACCTTTGCAGGGAATGGGCGGAAAGTTTTGCCAGAGGTCGTCTTACTTTGTGGCAGCATGTGGAGATCTCCTGCCAGCTAAGACGTGCAGGGCTCCCCAGACAGCGGAGATATAACAGTACCTGGGGGGAGTGTGGGGGAACACCTATCTAGGTACCTGTGCAGTTGCAATCAGCTCCCTTTGTAATTGATGGAGAGAAAAATGGGCACTCTTCGCATACAATCCTATGACCTATTGTTTATTTTAAGGTGAGATGTAACTGAGAAGTGCCCATTTATTGCCGTGGGTTACACAGTTTGGATGACTAACTGGGATGTGGATGTTTAGAGATGTAGAGGTCGCAGGTTAGAGGACACGAAACCATGCTAAGGTGCCTAATTGCATTCCTCAATTTTAAGTCCCTCTACAATTTTAATTCAGTTTTAGTCCCCCTGTAAATTCTAGCTCTATGCTATGGGAGCTAAAGGGGACTTGCCTCCTATATGTAATCAGTGTTTTTGGGGGACACCAGTTACATTGCAGCCTCTCTGAACCTATTTCTTAGCTGACACCCCCCAGGTTCTCGAAGTGCAAGGGACCGCAAGAGGAACAAACCAGCAAACCTGTCCATCCTGCCCAACATACAGTAGGGAAAACTCTGCTCATTCTCACCCCTACCTCCCCCACCACCCCAAAAGGCTGTCAGCATGCAATGCCCACGGGAGATTATAACTCCAAGAGTTTCTGCTATCTATCTCAGCAAATGAAACTGCGGATTCTGGCGCAAGGAAAAGCCCTGGCTGGTAAGAAGCAGCTTATATACCATTTCCTATATCTGGAGGGGCTTTACCTGAGCCTCACTGAGCAGCCACAAGTATAGACATAGTCTCTTCCTGCTACTCATTTCTCTTCCCACCACCCTATAAGGTCACATGGGGAAAAAAAGGCGTATGGGGGGGGGCTCTTTTCTGCAGAAGGACCTCCTCCCCATTCTGCATATGAGGTCTCGGGATGTGAATGTGACCAGCCTAATTTTCCTTTGTGCTGTTAAAGATTACCGTGTTGCTCAAAAACTGTGGCATGTAAAAATGAATGTGTTCATTGTGAACTATGCTGGACACATATTCCTTTAATCATTACATCTCCCATATCTGTATGAAAATCATTAATAGAAAAAGGCTTTGCAATTACGTAGCTACTTTCTCTGTGAGTGTTCTTGTGTTCTTGAAAAACTTTGCTAATTTCTCAGTGGTATATTCATAAGAAAGAGAATAGAACAGAAGACTTTTAGCTGGAGCCTATTATGTGTTTTTCCATCTGTTTGTGGTGAACCAGAAAGAGCTATGTGTTAGGTCTTGCCTTATGGCAAATCCTGATCTGCAGTTGCTGTTTTCCCACACTTACTTAAGCTTCTCTGCACATCCCCGCACACAAAGCAGATGCCGGTGCCACAACAGGCCTGAGAGCCGCCTCCTGAGCGCGAGAGACTGTTATACGGCCAGGTCCTTAGGACTAGCCTCCAGCAAAGCCAACCAACCAAACAAAAAAAAGCTGCTTACTGTTGACATCAGATGATCTGAAACAGGTTTATCGATTGAAAAGGCAAAAAAAGGCATCTGAGATCATCAGTTGTCTGCTGCAGTCCTTCTGGGCTCAGTAGCCTCTTTGGTGAAAGGTTTCGGGAAAGGAAAATAACTGCAGAAAGTCCACAATATTTTTCCTATTTTCCAGTTCCTAGTTTTCAAGAACGTAGCAAAAAGCAGCGGTCCTGAGGAGACCTCACAAGGAATTAATAATATTTTATCTTTTAAAAAGGATGAGGGGATAGAACAAACAGTAAAGTGTATCTTTCCCTGCATTGATGGTGATTGTTCCCTCTCCCCAGGGTTGAAATCTTGCCATATTAAAATAATTGGGAGTATGCCATTAATGTCAATAGGGCCAGGATTTCGCCCCTTTTATTCAGACCTGGACTCTCGTGTTGGCAATTGGCCCCATCTCAAACTTTCCCCCAGGGAGCCATTCTCTCTGCATTATATCCCAATCCCCATCCAGTGCTACAAACTGTCTATTAGAACTAGACGGACTACTGACAAGAAACAATGAAGTTGATAAATGTGTTGTTAAAAGACTAAAATAATCTTGGACTTCTCTTTTTTTTTTCCCCCCTACAGTATTTGAAGATTTTCTGTAGCCATTTGGTAGCTTTTGAGTGTGAGGTCATTGAAATTATTTTCACGTGCAGCATCATGAAAATAAAACTCATGGTTCATCTATGGAGTTACTCTTACCTCGAGAACAATTGCACTGCAGTTATTCGTAAACAGTGCCTTTTTATAACAATAATCTACCATACCAGATTAATTACTGTATTTAATAACAGGTGAGATACTTGTTTTTCTTACATGTTATAATTATGAAGTAAATTGCAGAACTTTATATTCATACTGACAGAACGTTCACAAATATACATGAATTTAAAAGTTAATTGATTTTTCTTCTCATCTTTCCCACACAGATTTTTGGGTCAAATTCTGCTTCCATTGTCTTAGCAATTAAACTAAAACTAACTTCTTTATGTATCTTTTGTAACAAAAATTAACGTCTATATTACTATACTTTTTTTGGCATTTTATATCTCAGGTAACCAAATCAATAGTTGCTAATAAGTGTTTTACCAAAACAAAATTAAGCTATTTTATCTCTATCAATTAATCTACATAATGCACTCTTTAAAGACTTGATTTTGGCCCCAATGAAATCTGCAGCAAAATCTGTATCTATTTATTTCATGGTGCAGGATCGTGTATGGATATTTACACGCACTTGCAAGAGTCTACTGAAAGGGCTTCATGGGTCAGCTTTTAATCTCAAATTGGGCTACCCATATTTGTGAACAGATGTTAATGTAATCTGGCAATTTAACCTTTTTTTTCCCTTTTTAGAGGCCTACTCTTAGGCTTAGAAATCCACTGAGTCAAAAATACACAGCCCAAATGATCATTTTTTTATATCTATAGATTCCTGAATATTTGTTTTTCAAATTTATCGGTTGCTTGGCACTGTTGTTGTTAAAGACAGTATAAAATCTTTCCAGTCTCTGCTTTAAAATATAGATATAAGGAGGAAACCGTGACAAACATCTTGCCTTTGTGACAACATTATTAAAAGTCTAGCAGGGGTCTGGATCTACAGCCCTGAGAATTTATTTTGTATCAAAAGCTCTTTGAATACATAATGAATACTCGCAAATGAGAACCTATTCAGACGGTGTGCTATTGAGTCAAGTTCATCAAAGTTAAAGTAGCATATATTTTCTGAAAGCTGCAGATGATTACACACTGGTCTAACTTCAATGAGTTCTGATAATCATAATTTCCTGCAATAGAGTTAATTAAATTATGTTCTGCCTTGGGGTTCCTTTTCTTATACCAGCAGAATTGTAAAATACTCTATTATGTCGCATTTCTGCCCAGCAGATTCTACTTACAAGAAACCAACCCAACAAACGTATTTGCTAGATAGAAATAAACTACTCCTGTTTTGTGTCTGCCGATTCCTTTAATGTGTTCCTCCTAAATCGCACCTGCCAAAAACGGTTGAGAGCAGCCGTCTCCTGACCTGGAAGGAGCAGGGCCAGTGACGGACGGCAGCCTGCCTCATCTCTTGGGGGAGCTTCTGGGGAACCCCCTCCCCAGCACATGAGCCGTGTTGCAGCGAATGCCACCCGCCCAGGAGGCAAGAGAGCGGGAAGGACACAGCCCTCGCTCTGCTGAGGCTGGTGGGAGCCCATCCCCGCTGCAGGCGAAGGGCACGGGGAGCGGCGGTGGTGAGGGCAGAGGGGCTCAGCCGAGATGCTGCTGCTCTCCGGCATCGTGAACGTCCAGGGCTTCAACTGCCAGCTCAGGTTTAGTGCCGGGACTGAAGTTATTCACTGCTTTTGCGTGGCAGTCTTTAAACTGTCCTCATACCGGCAGCAAAGCTAGGGAGCTCCTGTTTTTGAGTGTTCAACTATCTCATTTACGAACAGTGCCGCACCCCACATTTTCATCGCTTGAGGGAAGAAGGTTTAGAAAAATATTCTATTTATCCATATCCCCAGGTTAATAAAAAGAATTCTTAATCTGACTCACGTGGTTGGGAAAAGCTGGTACAGTGATTTAATGGAGAAATTGATTTCATGAGGTTGCTGTAATTGTATTTCATGTATTACTTGACAATTATTTAATCTCATTCTCCAAGCCTGGTGAAGTATAGTGCTTTTTAGATTTTAATTTATGGGAATAATGCAAGAGAATCTCTGAGTCTATGTTTGAAGTTATTTTCAATCTCACAGCCCAGGAAAAAAACTGCACTCAAATTTTAGGTAACAGCTTGCCATATTTTTTGTCCCAGATTAATGTTATTGTTCCTTACTAATTTAAAGAAGTCTTGAAGACATTTTTTGCACCTTTGTGGTTCTAACACAAAACCCCAACCAGACGGGGAGACCAGATTTCCTCAAGTGCATTTGTCTGTAGGGTTTCTGCTATTACCAGAGCTTCACTGGAAATTATTTTAAGGTTACTTGCCTATAATTGTGTTATGCTTTTGTTACAATGATAAGGAACATGTACTGTTAGGTTTTTTTTAATCAAAAGCTGATTCCATCTCCTGTTTACATGGTTTTCAGGAAACAATGAACAGATTACATTAGTATTTACTGTGATAACAGAAAGTAATCTTGATGTTCCAGTGGGGGCTGAGGCCCGTGGAGTTTTGTGGTAGCAATAATGACTGATCTTTTGTCAGCCATGCACAACTTTTGAAACATGCTTATAACATGTAATTAAACAAAATTGTGTACCAGTGGAATTATACTAATACTATAAAGAAAACAATGGATAAGGCCAGATGCATAACAAAATCTGAGTAAATCTTGTTTAAACACTTGATCTTTGAACTTACGGTTTATGATATCCTTTGTCAAAGCCCTTTGATTGATATATAGTTCATCTTTCCCCATCCATTACACTTCAGAAGCCAATAAAGTTCTCAGACTCAAGTGGCAGTGGAATACAGCAAAATATTTTTTAATTTATTAACTCTGTGCGTAGCTCACCTGAAATTATTTTGTGCTGAAAATCACATGCAAATGCATTAGATGCATATGTGTAGTCCTGTTGCTGCAATACGGAGAGAAGAGCTCGTGTAATTTCTGGGGGGACCCAATTTAGCAATAAGTCGGTGGACGACTGATTTCTGAACCGTCCAGCCCTCAGAAACTCCAGGGCTTCCCGCTGCATCGAAAATGTATATATTGTAATATTTGTTTTGAAAATTTATATATTGGCTGGCCATATGAACATGTTCTCATTGCCTGCTCAGGCCTTTGAGCAATTTGCAGCCTTTTGTTAGCAAATAAAGGCCCTCTGAGCCTCCTACTTGAGCACCGAGTTTACCAGCTGCTATCCACTCCTAGACCTCATTAGGGGCCTGCTGTTCTGCTGAGAACCGCACCACATGCTACGCCCCGCCTCGGCGGCGGATTAGCCTGTTGCTGCTCCTTAAATTACCAGGTACAAAAGGTTGCTCTGTTTCTCCACCGAGAGCTACCGCTCTTATCCTCTTTGAAGAGGCTCTGTATCATGATCTCTCTAACTAATTAAGGTCTGCAGGCAAGCCACAGGTTGTTACAGGGGATGCGTCCCCGTGGTTGAGATCAGTTGGGGTTTTTCGCATTTTGTTTGCGGAGGGTTAAAGCTGCTGTTTCTCAGAATCAAGTCCTAGAAAAACCAACAAAGACCGTACATACTCATGTAAATGTCTAAAAAAACACTTCTTAGCATCAACTCTCATCAAGAAGATTTAATGCTATTTTAGTTCTACTTTGAAACATTATTTGGGAGAAATATTTTTAAAATGTAATGATTTTAAATATGAGGAATAAATTTAATTACTTTCTGTGTGTCTAGAAATAACTCTGTTCTAGTTGCAGTCACAGGTAGTAGTCATATAACTCTGTTTGGACATGAGGCATTGAAAAAACAATTGACCCGGATAGGTCAATCAGGAAATACTCTTTTTTGTTTATCTAAGCTACGGTTCTGATGAATTTATGCAAACATTTGGATAATTTAGAGTGCCACATGGGAGAGAGGCTGTAATTCAGTGACCTGCTTTGAGGTCTGCGCAGAGCAGACCTCTGCTCCCGCGGTACCTCTTCAGGGCTCCCAGCAAGTTACCAGTCCTCACGTACTGGACCGTGTTTATGGCATCCAGCGGGATTTTTCTAGTTTGTCTTTGTTTATTGTGTGTCGGATTATGTCCTATCTGTTACCTAGTGGCATTAGGTATTTTTTGTTTTCATTGCCAGATGTATGATGCCCATGAATGAATAAGAATTAGTTGCATCTCTAATAAGGTAGCATGTGTTCCACAGATATCACATATTGATCTGAGACCTTGTCCAGCAACTGAAGCACTCAACTTTGAGTCTGGTCTTTTGTGCAAACATCATTATACGCTGGTGCCAGTAAAGAGTTGCTACTTGCCTGTGATCATGGAATTATTTACACAGAGAAAACGTCAATCTGTGTGTTCTTCAGAGATGTAGTGAATATGGAAGGAAGAAATTACTATACCAGTTAAGAAAAGAAGTTAAGGACCCTTTTTATAAGAGAATACTGACTATACAGCTTGTGGTTTCTCCTGCTGTTCGGTATACAGAGGTATACCAATACTGTATGGACCTGATCTGCAAATGCGTTTTGGCATGTAGTAGAATAGTTTTCTTTTAATTTGGAATGGGAGAAAACCAGTGTTGGAATCTTTTGGGGAAATCCATTTATATGATCCAGTGGCAGTCAACAGCTCTGTTATGTGTTCTGCCATCTGTTCAAAAAACAAGGAAACCCAGCTATCCCAGCTATCCTTTCCTCCAGGATCTCACAGCAGTATCATAAGGCGTTCCAGCAACTCTATAGTACACACAAGTATAAATACACAATGTATAAATGGTCGAGAAATTTCAATTGCAAGGAAATGTCTTAATTCTATCTGTTTAGTTGTGTAGATCACTACCATCAGAGTTCCTGGTGGTGCTAAATATCTATTAATGATAGTGTAGTGTGGCACCTTGTGTACCACATGCAAAGATCCTCATCCAGTAATCTGTAATTAAGCCTATAATACTTGATTGAGCTATGCTGTATTTCTGTGAAAGCAATACTGTTGTGATTCGAGGACTTCAAATGGTGAAATGCCAGCATGTCCATGGCTGTTTCAGGGCTTGGCATCTTTCACTGTTAAAAATTTGCCCCCCTACTTGTGATCAGAGTTGCGTTATTTCACATTCTAACCACCTCACCTTGATCTGCTCCATGAAGGAGCTATTTACTACCAGAAATTCCTTCTCTGAGTATGCACTTTACATACTTGCAAAGCTAATGAATTTTTTTTTTCCTTTCTGAAGCTGAATGAGCCTTCAAAATCCACAGATTACATAATACAAGAATAACATAAAAATTAATTTCTTCATAATAACAGGTGCTTTGGGGATTTTAAAGATTTTGTTTGTACTTCGTATATTTAAAGAATTGTCCTTAGCTCTTTGGCCACTCACAGATGTACCCGTTTTACTGTTAGCTTTCCTTGTAAAATATATGCAGTTATAGAAAGTCATGGTAGCCTTAGTGACGTGAGGATGTGACTGCTGCTCTGTGTATATGCAGCCCCACATGTAGACTGGACTGCCTTGACCTTCCTTGCCTCCCAGATGCCAACTTTCCCATTTTTCATTAGCTATAAATAATTCTGAAGGATAACATTGCTGTTGCCCTGGCCTCTCTTCTTAACCAGGGCTGTTTTTTAACCAAAAAAACGCTGAACTAGACTTCTCCTAAAGCAAAGACAAGTGCAGCTTCAGACATGATGAAGAGGAGATTGACTGGATCTTCTCCAAGACCCTGCAGCTGCCAGAGCCTGAACCCCAGCTGTTCAAAGGAGGTGCAGAGGCAGAGTCTGTGCTTATGGGGCTGGGAAACAGAGACTCGCAGGATGGGGAAGTCTGGGAGCTTCTGAGCTCTGGCACCAGAGGATGGCTCCTGCTTCACCTGTGGATCTGCTGCTCCAGAAGAGGTTCAGTGCCCTGGCAGTAGATGAAGGCAGGGATGAGTGGAGATCTGCCTAGGGATGGATGATAATCCAGCCTAGAGCTTATGGGTCAGTATTAGCAGGTATACCAATGTGGATGATGTTGTGGTGGGTGACTGCTGCAGACCGCCTTATCAGGAAGAGGTAGGTGAGGCATCCTTCAGACAACTGGAAAGAGCCTCACATTCACAAGCCATGCTGTTCTTATGGGGGCCTTGAATCACCCTGAGATCTGCAGGAGGGACGACGCAGCAGGGCACAAGCAATACAGCAGGCTTCTGGAGTGCATTGATGATAACTTCCTGACATAGGTGATCAAGAAGCCATTGAGGGCAGATGCTGTGCTGGACCTCATCTTTGCAAACAAGGAACAGGCCTGCATGAATGAACAAGGAGCTCCTAGCTAACCTCAAATGTCAGGGGCAAGTATGCAAGAGGTGGAAGAGGGACAGGTGACTTGGGAGAAATGTAGAGACACTGTCTGAACATGCAGGAGTGAGGTTAGGAAAGCCAAGTCCATGTGGGGTTGAATCTGGCAAGGGACAAGAAGGGCTTCTATAAGTACATTGCATTAAAAAGAAGACTGGGGGAAATTTGGGACTGCTGCTGAACGGGGCAGGGGAGCTGGTGACAAAGGACGTGGAGAAGGACAAATTACTCAGTGCCTTCTTTGCCTTGGTCTTTACTGGTAATATTTACCTTCAGCTGAGGTGTGCAGAGCCATGTGGAAACAACACAAATGTATGCACGAATGATTACATTATTGAGCATTATTCATCTAAAAAGAGTTTTAAAATAATACAGTAATCAGTGCCATCAAGGGACTGATGTTTCAGGGAAGTAGGGAA
>NW_009192139.1:0-36689 GCF_000690835.1 Fulmarus glacialis | reverse complement strand
AAGGCTTATTTGCAAGCACAGTTCCTATGATATGTGCAAAGTGGGGCGTTGTATGCACAAATGTCTGTAAACAAACATTTGTGCATACATTTGTGTTGTTTCCACATGGCACTGGAACTAACAGTGCTGGTGATGCAGTTTTTTGAATGATAGCGCTGTGAAAAATAGCTCCTTGATATGTGTACTTAGTTAAAAGTCCCAACGACAGAAGCAACAGGGCCAGAAATCTGCCAGCCAAAGTAAATTCAGTTCTGTTACACGCTAACTTATTGTTACAGATCCAACCCAACACAATCAAGTAATTATATGGTTGCAGCTGGTAAAGCAGACTGACATTTATTTGACTGAGAAACAAAAATGTGTGAAGCTGGTCTAACTACTGAGGACAATGTGGATGGCTTTAAATAAAAATCACAAGGATGAATACTGAGAAGCAAAATTTGAAGGAATGTGTAAAGTTCAGCTGATATACTGTGGCCAGTGGGCTTTAATGGGATTTTGTCAAAATCTAAATGGGTGGAAATTGCATATCTGTGCATCATAAGACTTTCTGAGTGAGATATATACTCCAGGGTTGTTTACTTTTTCTTGCCAACACCTTTGCTTTCAGTCCTGCAAGCTGGGAATTACATCACCAAAACATATTGTAGCTGGAAAAATGCTAATGTTAGGTTGCAGTTTTTTCAACTTTAAAATATTCCTTTTGGAGTCTCATACATGTGCAATTATGGATCTGTTTTAGAATTTTCAAGTAAGTGGTGATTCTGGTGAGATTGCTTTGCAGGAGACACAGACAGAGCAACTGAGAAGGGAGGCAGTCATTGACTGCAAGTTATAGTGGCTGGGACTTCATGCTAGTGAAGTGGAAGTTTAGGGTTGGTTATTGTTTTTCTGAGACTTGAGAAAAGGGTGTGTGTAAAAGAAATTCGTAAATGCCTTTGGAAAATATCACCAAAGAAGAAAATCTAGTGATGTATATTTAGTCAAGGAATTGTCATTTCAGAAGCTTTTCACCCTTCTATTCAACCCAGAGTTGCTGGGCTTATCTGATATGCTGATTTTCCAAAGTAGTGTCTCTGTACAATGTCGCTTTGGAACTCTAAAAATAATTGTTTGTTGGTGGTAGCAGGAGCTTAGATGCCCACAGTACCCAGCTGAAAACCATTTTATCACAAAAATAGCTAATACTGACTGTTTGAACCTGTAGTTTTCCATTTAAAAAAAAAAGGAAAAAAGAAAAAAAAAAGAAAAAAGAAAAAAGAAAAAAGAAAAAAAAAGAAAAAAATGACTGGAGGAGTGAATATAGAAATATGAGAAATACACTTACCATGGTGGATGCAGAAGATAAAGCAAGAGTGAAGATTAGGGGATGAGTTTAAATAGGAAAGATCACATGTTTATATTATGGTTTAAATTTTCAGTCCTCGTAGAGGAAATTTTTTTCAGGGGTGCTCTCATTCATTAGTTACTTGGATACAGGTTGTAAAATGTGAGTCACTTAAAGATCTGACTCCTGGCTCAGACATAATGAAGAATTCAGGAGGAGTTTGGCAGAAGATCTGATTTGGGAAGAAAGTAACGTGGGTTAGTATTTATGATTACCTTCAGATATACAAAATGTTAAGTCATTTCATAGGGTATTTGGTATTTTTTATGTATAATGTTGTGGCACAGATTTTTGCACTGTCAGCTTAGGAGCACTTTTATCTCAAAACCAAATAAACCTAATTTGTAGCTCGGTATTGTAGGGATGAGAAGAGATATGAAGATGATAGCAAAGATAAGAAAAGGAATAAAAATAATGAAGAGCTGCTCATTATTTCATATCTGTGAAAGAAAAGAAAATGGGAATATTAGTTCTGATCAGGAAGATGGTCTTGGACTGTGCTCCTCTTAATTGGTTCAACTGGGTTCAGTGGAAGATACAACCTGTTGTCCAGCAAATAAACTTTTCCAGTGGTACTTGGTTTCTAAACTGGTAAATGCTTTAGCCAGTTCTATGCTGTGTGGGCTCTTAAAGAGGCTGGTTACCCTCAAGTTCCTACTACAAAGAATTTTTTGTTTTGGCTAGCATTGCATCATTATTTGTCACTCATGCAGCTCTGTAGCCCCTCCAGCTCCCGACTTTACTACTAAAAGAAAGACTGCTTTTTGAATTAAAACCCAGCAAACTGTGCTGCCTTATGTTAGCATCTCATTGCTGCTGATGGAGAGCCTCTGCCTGAGCTGCTTCATTAGCTCTCCTCAGGAGGAGCCTTTATTCTGATTTGTTTCCAGCAGCTGCCACATGGCAGTAAGTGGGCACAGTTCAAACCCCAGAGGTGGAAAGGCAGGCCAGGGTTCCAGGGCGCTCCTGCTCGCAGACCCCACAGCATCCACTGTGGTGGAGAGGCGACAGCAGTCAGTTACTGTGGCCATACGAAGATTGGCCCCTTCAGGGTATCTATCGCAAAGTCCTGGCCATAGTCCTAATGGTACAGGGTTCTTTCTTTATGTGCCAGGGTGGGTATATCTTTTCTAAATAAATACTGCAGTCAGGTTGTTGGCTGCGTAGTTACCTGCGGGTATAGCACACTCTCTCTTCTTTAAGTTTTAAAAAGTATATATGAATTGAGAGAAGGGGATGATACATCAAGCTTCAGCTCAATAATCATCAATGGGCTCATTTGTGGTGCCTCCCCTTCCCCGTCCCCTGGTTAAGCAATATTAACTTCTTAACCTCCATCCGCTGTTCAGCGTCGCATCACTCCTGCAATCGTGTTTCCGTTGTACTAAATTCCCTTTCAGCACTCCTCTCCTTTCAATTCTTCTCTCCTAATATGAACAAAATAAACAGTTGAAAGTGAGTGTCATGAAAGAAATTAAGTTTGAGCCTGGGTTGGAATGGGGCAATATCACTGCCCGGGCCATTCTGCCACCAATGGGCAGGATGGACAAAGGGTGGGAAAACAGCCACCGCACTCAGACCGTCTTTACAGCACCACTAAGGAAACAGGCGTGAAGAGGCAGGGTTGAGAAAAGTAAAATTATCTTGGCCCTTGAAATCAAGAATGAAAGGCTAAGTATGAAGTTTCATGTTGCAGAAGGAATAGCAGCAACAAGTTAGCACATGGGAATGACAGTCAAAATGATAATCTCAGGAGTAATCTCAGTCACATAGTTTTTCACAAATTGAGGGCATTTAGTATAGACATTAGAAAGTTGCAAGGACCATGCTGTGAAATCATTAGAGCCTGAATGAGATTTAAAGCCTGGGTACCATTTATCTATGCATTGTCACACTGCGGTCCAGAACTCAAGTCCAAGAATTCAGCTCTGGTTGTGTTAAACTTAGGGCAAAGATTAAATATTTTGGACAGAATGCCATAGCGGCAGGCTAGGATATTGTATTGGCTGGAAGAAGACAGATGCAGAGATTGAGGCTGTACTTTCAATTAGGATTAACATAAGAAAGGCCATACTGAGTCAGACCTAGCCAAGTATATTGGTTGTAACAATGGCCAAAAGAAGATGTCACTTGGGGGAAGAGAATTGCAATAGAGCAAGCATATGGTGATAATTTCCTGAAGAAAAGTGGAAAACAATAAAGAAAAAAATCAATAAACCTGGAGGGGAATCTCATGGATTGAGGGAGAAATAAGGGGATACAGCAGATGAGATGCTCCAATAACATCTACTCTGTAATGTGGTGAAGTAAGAGAGGATGTATTCGAAAGTATGAGGGAAACCTGATGTTGAAGAGGTGAAAGTGCTGGTAAGTGCAAGAGAGAGTGTAAGTGTCCAGAGAAAAGAACACTAGATGATAAAGAGATGTTGTTTTTCTTTCACAGATAACTATTCACTGAAAAATGAAGTCGTGGGATGGCTAACAAGTTCACGAATTTATAGTAATTTCACCTGAAGGAAACATAAGAAGATATTTAGGACATATTAAAAACTGCTTTGAAATTTCTTGAATGCTTTACGCTCTGACACTTGTCAGGAAGGAAATAAGAAGCTAGTCTCAGGAAGCTGAAAGGGGAGGTTGATCTTGCTCTTTTTTCCTACTTCAGAAACCAAAATAATCCATCTCATCTGAAAGCATGATTTCATATTAGAGGGAATTGAAATTAGAGAAAGAAGAAAGACAGTGGCTGTACGTGTGCAGCTATGTGTGCAGTGGCTATGTGTAGGAGGAATGCAGGTGAAGTGTTGGTGTCGTAGACATATATTGTTGATCTTTGGGGAAATTGGAGAGTAACTGAGGAACAAAATCAAGACAGATGAAGGAAGAAGGGCATAAGAATGGGAGCGAGAGCTGATATTGGTAGGACAGCTGGAGGGGTTGGGAGTTGGAAAATCTTGGAAACAGAGGTGGCGGGAATAAGATAGTTGCGCAGGGGGTGTTACGGGAGTAGTAAGTGTTCTCTCACAGGTGGTGGGGTATGTTCTCTCAGACATAAAGAAGTATGAACTGATGGAGAAGGAACCTATTTGTGTAGAGCATCACGAATATCCAGAGTGTTGAAAATGAAAAAAGCATTGCAGTGGGATCCACAGGTGTGCTCTTTTTTTGAAGAGAAACCCAAAATGATGCTGTTGCTGAGCAAGTGCAAGCAGTGTGGCTTATCACCCCATCCCCCCTGGTCTTCCCTTCTTGGGGAGGTCACATGGCAAGCCCAAGGCTGGATAAAGAGGTTACCAGCTATCATGATTGTTCCTGACAAACAGCAGCTTCTCCCTGTGTGAGGCTGATTAATAAATGCATGACTCATAAAACTGAACAGCAGAGATTCACCCAGAGGTGAATTTGGCCCCTGAGGCCATGCCGTGCTCTGACTTACAACTTTGATGTTCTGGGGTCAGCCGGGAGTAAGGAGACAATTTGGTCCATTGCTGTTTATGACGTCTATTTTGAGACTTTCTCTGGCACAGCTGCATGGCAGACACAATTAGCGTTCAACAAAGAAATGCTAATTATTTACAGATGCATCAGTGACAAAAGCTCCTGACATTCAAATTCAGAGTTTCTGGAACAAGTGAAGGTGGTAGTGACACCAGTTAACCCCACGTGGCAGCATTCAAACAAGTAACTTGGATTTTATATTAATGCCTGCAGAGCTGCTCCCGTAGTTACTGCATCTCAGGACAAGGTACCATTTTGGAGTGTCAGTGGTCCTGATGCTCTTTTCAAGCAGTGAAAAGACCAAGAATGGAGAACCTAATCCAGACATATCAGTTGTCTTTCTTTTGTCTGCTCTGTCCTGAGCTGGAAGGAAAAGTGAAACTTCTGAAATTCATTGCGAAGAAAGATGCTCGACACAAGTCCTTTCAGACTGATAGGAGAATTAGATGATTTTGAAGCCTGACATCTTAAAGTTTGGTATGGAAAAATGTCTGAGTTTTTACATTGGTGTCTTAAATGTACATGCTAACACTTGGGATATCTTGGTTCTGTCCCTGGACTAATTCTACCTGAGATAGGTAGTTGGCTTCTGCCAAATACATAAGCTCTTTCTGCATGAGTTTTCTTGTATGCAGAATGGGTATAAAGCAGTGGACTTAATTCCCTAGAATAGTGCAAGTCATTACAGCGTAATGACTCAAGAGTGAAAAGCAAACTTTTAAAAGCCCACTATCTTTATTTCTTACTCATGCTTTGCTTGAAGATACTGGAAATAAATAAGCTGTGGAGAAGCAAGCACGTTATTGCTGAATTCAGGACGGATTTCTAGTCAGACAAAAGCAAGTTTCCTACTAAACAGAACCATGACATCCTAGATTTTCTTTCTAAAAATCCATCAGTGTTTAGTGATTTTTATTTTGTTAACCAACATAGTTCTTGCTTTTTTGTTGCTTTCAGTGGAATAGACTGTTTGTGGGCTAGGCTGAGATGACTGGAAATTCACGCCCCCCTCCTGGCTGGGGGCTGACTGCCATTCCAGGCATTCCCAGTCTGTCCTCCCTGCCTGGGGGGACTAGCCCTGGGGGCATGGGGAGAAAAACCTTGGCAAGGCCAGCCCTACCCTGGCCTGCCTGCTGAGACTGCTAGCCAGCCTGTCACTGACGCAAATGGTGCTGATGTTTCTGCAAAGCACCACGACGAGCTGGACTGAGACCACCGAATTGTTTTAGGTAGGTCAGCAAACAGCTGTCAGATTGTGTGTAATTTGGTTCTCCTAATTTGGAAAGGGATCTTATTCAGAGGTGGAACTGTTTGCCTGCTGACAAGCTCACATGTATTATGTTGTGCATAATGTGCATGATTAACGCTTGTTTATTGGAGCAATTGTGCTCTGTGGCAGAGCTATAACTGCTTTTTTATGTGCCAGTGGCAAGCAGCAGCAAGCTCTTCTCCCTTTGGGAGAGGCAGTATAGCATGCAATGCAAAACCTTTTGCAGCTTGATCAACAGAGCTACTCTAGCCACATGGCAAAGTAAGTATTTTGTTGGAAGCAACTCTTCTGGTTACCTACAGGTGTGCATGTTTTAGATTTGCAGGCCAGTCTGCAGGTAGTAGACAGCTGTGACTTTTATCGCCTTGTTTTTCAGTCGTCTTCCTCATAGATAGTACAGACTAACTGGCCACGTGAAAAACTTTTTGAGCTAACCCTTCTGTAGCTACTTTCACAATTTGCTTTTGAACTTCAGAGGCCTCTGCAATCCTTCACTACACAGTGTTTTCACTATTTTTGTGAGTATTCTTCTTTGCCGTACACTGATTTTGCCTGTGAGTAACTGTGAGTACTAATCATGTAATATTAGCACAGTTCTCCCGCCCTTATATAGCAGAATCAAGGAAACTTTGATTACACTCATGCAACTCACGGTAAGTTTCGGTCAAATGTATCACATTTTCATGTGTTGCATTTGCTTAAAATCTGTTTTTTTTTTTTCTGCAGGTTGATTTCTTTTCTGTTAATACAGTGCTTGTTTTACTTAAAAAGACTAGTGCAGACCACAGTGCTGAGAATTTGCAGAGCAATTAAAAAGTGCTCATTAAAAAAGAAAAACTAAGATTATGATACAAAATTACATTAAATTTTTTTCTTATTTGATATAATTTGGAATTGATTTTTTTTTTCCTGTGTGAGAAATATTCAGATTCAGCTAGTAATTATCAACACCCACTTTTACATGGGCACATGTGTTTTCCTCTTTGTCCTTTTCATAGTCTTACAGGAATCAAAAAAAGATGGAGCGACTACTGGAAGAAGTTGGAAAAAAGAAGAAAAAAGAAAGAGAAGAGTAGATTTTATTTCCTGTTTACCTGTATCAGGCATCCAGCTACACAAAAACAGAAAACATATGAAATAAAACCCCCACTCCTGTATTCCTGCCAGGAAATAATGTAGCATATGAACAGTTTCTCCAAGAAAACACTTGTCCCCTATTCACTTGTTGTTCCATTGTTTTCTTTAGCACTCCACTCTTAATTTAAATTGACCTACCCACTAATAGCATTTAACTTACTTCACTCAACCTGTAAGATACACCTGTAGTTCTCCCTTACTTTTCCTCGGCAGGGTTGAAGAGCTTTCTACCTTTTTTCTGCCTCCCCCAGCTGTGCATTCTCACTCTCCTCCATGGGAGGTTGCTGCCCCTCTTCAGCCCTGCTCCTCCCATTGTTTCTGCAGCCCAGCTCTCAGCTGTATCTCCCAAATGAGCTATTTAAAAACCTCCCAACACTTGTGAGGCGGAAGATTTTGTTTTGTTTTGGACTAGATCATTTACCAGATCCAGTTTAGAAGTGTAGTCGAACAGTTCAGTCCACGCGGTGGAGAAGGTGATAACTGGGGATGTGGTGATGGTGGGAATTGGGGAGGAGCAGGTATGGGCAGAAGGGATCTGGAGCACCTCGAGGTCTGCTGGTGAAGGAAGTACAGCAGGAGGGAAGCCTGGCTCTTGAGATTACCTCCCACTGGTGCAAGCAAACTGAGAACACTGTTACAAAAGATATTTTTGGAGATCTGGGAAGTGTTACCATGTAAAAAGAAGGTGTTTTGGTTGGGTGGAAGAGTGAACATGGGAAGAGGGTGTTTGGATCCAAGAGAAAAAAATAAAAAATGAAGGGCTGTTAACATGGCCGTTAGCAGGGGCAGGGCGATAATGGGGCAGCAGTTTAGGAAAACTGTTTAGAAACTTGATTTAAAGCAAAAATACATGCTTTGAGTTTTCCTGCTTGCTGATTTAAAAGAAATTGTCTGAGTGGATTTTTTAGGTAGGAAAAGGGATCCATGGTTGATCTGAAGAAAAAACATTTTGCAAATCTCTCTTCAAGACTGGAAAAGTGAAACTTAAACTGTGCCCGGGAGCATCCCCAAATGTACTTCTGAGTTACACTCTCCCATGGGGTCTTCTGTGGGACTAAAACACCAAACAGGCCTCATGTCAAACCTGGTTGCAGACACACATTTTATTTTTATCGTAGACTAAGAGGTTCAGTAAACACGCCCAGCTGCCGAGGACAGCACACTGACAGTTCTGCTACGGCACCTTCTGAAAAGGGCGACTCTCTCAGTCCTTCCCAGTAGAGCTGCTTCCTTTTGTAACTAATTATCTGTTGGATGAAAGCTGGCAATCTAGGGTGACCAATTCTTAATAACAGCAGTTAGCAGAGCTCATCCGACTTCTGGGAAGCTGAAGTTCATATTCCTCCCCCGGTGTATATTCAGTTGGTTATGTGGGTTGGGAAAGAGTTGTTTCATCCAAGTGCTGATCTGCAAATGTGGTATTTCCTCGTCTCCTAAGAGTGCTCCGGCAGGCAGGACACGCTCCTCTGACAACCCTTCTGCATCCCGCCTTTGTCTCCCTTTACATGGGAGGTCTGGGATCCAGGTCCGGGGTCCCACTGCATGCCCTGGTACTTGGTGATCCCCACTTTGTGGCTCATCGGCTTATGGGGCTCGGTTGGCTGCAGCTGTGGGACAGTGACATATGGGGACAGTTGCAGCGTGCGCTGGAAATCACATAGGCGCTCATTGCTGGAGGACAGGCGCACCACTCAGTTTGCCTGCATGTTGCATATATTGTATGTGTTTTCTGAAGGAGGAACAAAGCGATTAAACTCAATGAACTCAAGTTCAGGACGTGCTGGCGGTCTATCACGACACCCATATCACTCTGTATTCTTCCAAATGCAACCTAATGGTCTGGCTTTTGTGAGGGTTGGGAATTAACCTCTGCCATTCCTCAGCTGTACGTTTTCATTTACCACAGCAGTTGGGAAGGACACGCAAATCATACTTTCCATCACACCACAACCCGTCCTTGCTTACAGCGCATTCCACGAGCCAGCTGCATTCACCTAACTCTGCAAGGGATTTCAGCAGCTGCCCAAGGTCCAAACATACCTGCATCACTTGGGCCCGGTGTGTGAAACCACCTTTTTAAAAAGATGCAAGCATACATCTCAAGCTATAAAAGCAGTTTAGCACTTACCAAACCATGGAAAATATTCTCTGGGTGAATTGAGGACAATTTTCTTATGCCTGTTTTCCAAGGTACAGCCTGCTGGATTCTCAGGCTTTCAAATCGCAGCTCGCGCGTGTGCGTGCAGCTGCTACAGCACCGCTTGCTGAAGGTTTAAACCTTCAACTTTGCCTCTGTGCTCATGAGTTTACAAGCCAACTGCTTTCATGTCATCTGCATCTTTTATCTTGTTATTTTTTCTTTGCCAGCTACCGTGGGTCCTCTGCCTTAATTATGTCTATTTATCACTTGTTATACAGAAAACTCTCTGTTGCTGTTCTTTCATCCTCCCAGTCATTTTTAATTCTAGTCTCCAAACTATTCATCTTAAAATTATAGTCAGTTCCTTAATAGCCCCCTGTTGCTGAATTTTACTTCTTTTACTACTTTTACCCCCTTCCCCTTTTTCTTTTCCTCTATGATATTTTCTTGATTCCCTGGAGGAATTCTTCTACACTGACAAACAAGATCTTTCTTTACATATCCTATCCTACCTTGTACTTTTTGTAGCATGCTTTTCTTATGATTCAGTAGTTCTTTATTGTTTCATTTAACTTAACTGGTACTCCAGTAAAATACCCTGTTCTGATCCCAGAGATCTCCACGCTGTTTTTTTCCCAAAGCTTACTGTAGTTTCTTCCCAACTTCCAGTTTTAAGAAACAATCCCTAATCTTCACTGCATAAGACAGGAGAAATGGAGACGGGGAGAGCTCTTTTCAACACGGCGTTATGTATCCGTAGCTCTGGTCATCAAGCAGCGTTTGGTAGAGACAAGGGTTTGAAAACATAAGGGTAACCACCTGGGTCCAGTCAAAGGTTGGGTGAATCCCATACCTTCTTCTAAGCCAGTAGTAGATATTTAGGGAAAAGTGTACCTGAAACACTGAAGTTTTTATAGCAGACTTATCCTGCCTCTTGTACATCCTCCAAGCTTCCAGTAGACACCGGGTTAAGGACTACCTCAGCCAGAATTTGGTTCATTATGTCTAATAGCCCCTGGTGGGCTTGTGTCTTGGAATTTACGTGAAGGAAATCAGGAGCAGGGAGGACTTATTGAGCCCTGTATCCAATCCTCTGTTACAGCAAACGATATATTAAAATATATCTTAAAATATATCTTAAAAGTGCACAGTCTTTTTCTTGAGACTCTGTGACGTTATAAATTCTCCATTCCCTTCGTTTAGAGATAGAAGCCTGGTCCTCTATCAATTCAGAGCTGAAATGATGATTATGGTGATAGGAGAGACAGTCTGAGGCCTGTAGTGTCAACTCCTCTCAATTAAACATTTGCCCTGTCACCGATTACCCAAAATTTACAACTCACGATTGACTTCAGATTGCCAGTTTGCCAGATTGTCAGATTAGTGGATGTGGGGCTCCATGGTTAGTTAGATCTAGGAAGGATAGAAGGTGTTAGAAGATCATACTGCAATTAGTGTTTGGTGAAGAGGTGATTTAGATTATGCAAAAAATTACTGAACAGCTGAAAACTAACCTCTGTATGTATGTGTGGAAACAGATCAGCTATCCTCTCTGGCTCAAGATGGGTAGGCTGGAATATGTAGCCAGAGCTTGGAGAGGGCTGAGAGGGGGAAAGAAGGGCAATACAGCAGCCTGCAGTTGGGTTCATTGCATGTCATGGTGGAACTGTAACCCCACATAGTGTTCCCATCTTAGTTTCGTTCTCCAAATGTGGACACTTGGGTCCACTTTTTACTCCAAAATACATGTGCTTCCAACAAGCAATGTCTGTTTTGTTTCACTTTTGCACTCATGCTTCAGGGCTAGTTCAGATAAATAGATTTGTTTTTGGTGTTTCTGGCTGTAATAACATTTTCCCCAGCATTTGGCAACTGCAGATGGCATTTTAGGTAGCTCTTCTAACACAAGGATCTCGTGGCTTCACTGGTTCTTTGTACAGGACACTAGACATATAATTGCATGAATTCCTTTGTGTATTATTCATTATTTTCAGTCACACAAACACATAATTTCATCCGTAGGCTACCATGTGACGCAAAATGAGAGTCAATTAATTGCTATTTTTACCATGGCCGAAGTTTCACTCTTTATTACTGAATGATCTGTAAACAAAATAATTTTGCAGTCGAAATGATTACAGCATGTTTAAAATTGTTCTTTTATGAAATATTGGTTATACAAGTAAAAAATAAAGTAGAAAAGGAGCTTAACATTTCTAGTTCAAAGTTAATAAAATAACCCAGAAAATAACAACTGCTGTTGCGTTACTATAAGCTCTTTGTAGTTAGGAATGTGAAGTTTCAACCAGTTTTACATCAATACTTGCTAATTTGGATAAAACTGCAATGGGTTAGATGCCGTCTGAGCGAGTCCAAGAGCTCTGAAAACTGGCCCATAGAGCCAAACAGGGATTGGGATGTCAGTTCTTAGTTGTTAGCAAGCTGAAACAGCTATCTGTGTGCCTTTATTGCCCCAGCGGTAGTTCGCAAATGTTCCTTGGAGACATCAGACAAGTGCTGTTTAAGCAGAGCACATCTTGGGGAATTACAGCAACTTTCACTCACTTGTAAATTGTGATGGGACCAAATATCTCCCTTGCTGCTCACAGTCGCTTTATTTTTTCCTTGTAGTGAGGAACAAGAAAGACAGAAACATAGCCGCTGCATTTTTGCTGCCTTTTTTTTCCTTCCTGCTTCTTGGACTCACCAAGAACATCTCAGGTTTGCTTAACAAGCTGTAGGTAAGATTCGTGCATGCAGAATGTCAAGTAGTCTTTGCAAAGTCATTGCAAAACACAAGGCAGAAATAAGCAGGATATAGATGGTAAAATTACATCCTGAACACACAAATGATTTAACTTATGGTACACCCGAGTGCTTTAATTTAAAAAAGCAATGAACACCTAAATCAACTTCTGAAAGCTCTTCAGTGGTGCTGCAGTCTTATGTTCTTGAATACGCTTGTCTAATACTAGTAGCACTTAAAGTCTCTTGGAGTTTATTTGATTACATAGATTTTTTTTCTGTATTGAACTTCAGTCTGTAGAGGATTATGTCTTGGATCTCAATTTATTCCTAAGCCCTCCCGGGATCTGCAAACCTATGGTCCAGTACTTCCACAGCCTGAGCGACTAGAACTCATGGGTGTTCCTGGGGCACAGCCAACGACACCCACGTACTGAGCTTCTCACTAAACCAGCAGTGTCTGGCTTTAACTCACAGCAAAAGAGAAGTCATGGTTCTTCCTCAGGCAGAGGAGGTGCCCAGTCTGCAGAAGTGCTCAGGCACACCGGACAGGACCTAGGTTCAACGTCTTCTCCTTTTTTTTTCTGCTGATCATTCAGTAATCTAGAGATCTCTCTGGGGAATGCAGGACTACTCACCATGGCAAGGAAGACCTGCTATAAGGACTTATCTTTCTGATCAGTCCTGTCTGTTCCTGCTCTGCCTAATGCTGCTTAGCCATGCTTCTCCTGAAAAATATGTAGAGATTGCTGACTTACAGGCTTTTGTTTGACCTGTTTTTTTATCTCCGTGTATTTTGAACTCTTTTTCTGTATAACAGAATAACTTCATAGAAGGGATAGAAAGCATTCCCTCCCTTTGCCTGGCTGGGTCTCAGGAAGTGTGACTCCTCGCAGATAGAGAGAAAACAGAGACCCGTGCAGCCCACAGTACAGGTGGGAACTTCACGGGTCCTGTTCAGACAGTGAGTATGTCAGACGGTGGTGGGTTCAAAGAACAAGGGAAATGGGCTGCAGGTGGTCTGTTAAGTCCTGCAGCTTTTTCAGTTTGTCAGTGACAGTGTGATGATACAGGTATGCAGAAGTCTGTGCACTGATGGCACCTAGGGACTGTGAGTCTCTGCCTTAAGGACTCGCTAACTGAATAATAAGGTTGAGATGCTTCTCTAAATCTTCATCACAATGAAGCCCCTATGCTCTGTGGAGGCTCCTGGCTATGAATTGGATGAGGAACATTAAGCTGTCTGTGAATCAGACACTTCACCTCCAAACGTGGATAGATTTAGCATACGCTGATACTCTCAGCTTGTCCTACTGTGTAGCTCTTGGTAGTTCTCTGCTCATGGGGCAGCTTCATTTGAGGCAGCCAAGAGTATGTGCATAAACATTTTCATTCGGATTGGGAGTTCTTGAACCAAATCTCCCACTCATCCCCACTCACTGCACTTGCTTTGCATCGCGGAGTGCTCTCACAGTGCTCAATCCATTTCCTTTTGAAGAAACAAAATCAGAAGCTGTGTTCCAGCAGGGTACCTGGCATGCTCCCGTACTGGAGTATTTGGTCTGTGGGACCACACTGAGATGCTGTGATGTAAATCCACAAAATGCATATTCTGCAGTGACTGGGTTCCCAGCACTAACTGTTCCGCACTACAGATTGGCTCCTGTTGGGCTGCAGTACTTGCTAATGCAGACAGAGTCTAACTGGGCCTTGGTATCACGTAGAAGACTATAGACCTAGCACAGGGATTGGAAATCGCTTCCTGGGTCAGGTGCTTTGAAATTGGGCATTGCAGGATTTGGAGTTGAAACACCTCAATCCTTTTTAGCTGCAGACCTAAATACATGTACATTGGCATCTGCCCATATAATTCTGCTGTTACGTTTACCAAATAGAGACATTTGTGATAAGCATGTGAAACAGAGAAAGGGATTTACAGTCTACATTAAAATCTTTCATCAGGAAGAACATGCTCATTAGTGCAATATTCACTTTAATCTCATCTTTTTCTTCTGCTACTGCACACTGCTCTTCTATCAACGCTGATTAGCAGCTAGAAACCTGGCCTGTTTTTTCCTTACTTGAGCATCCTGTGTATGGGGGATGGACCTTAGCTGTTGGCCGACGGGCAGTGAGGCTGTCTCTGTATTATGTTAATGTTGTCACTCACAATGTTTTCATTATGAGCTTCATTGTTTAGTGTTAATTTCCTGGCTCTTACAAATTATATCAGGATGAATTGTAGCACAAAGGCTTGTAGACTTGATTTGATTTCCTTTCCCAGAAAGGGTGCAAAATTGTTCTCAGTTCTGTTTTTTTTTTAATGTGGGTTTTCAGATACTACTTCCCTGATCATTTGTATCTAAACAGAATTCTAATTAAAGGGGAAAAAAGAAAATAATTTTTTTTTGTTGGCTGCTTGTCCTTAGTCTTCCAAGTGCTTTGCTCCTAGAGCTCTCGGTGAAAATACATGAGAGATCTTGGGAAGCCACTTGCCAACCCATTCTTAACAGAGCTGCTGATTTTCTCTGTGTGTGCATGTGTGTCTATCAAGAAGGAGATAAAATGTGGCTTTTTTTTTTTTTAAGCAGAAAGCATTTTCTTGTTCTTGTAGGTGGCTAAACTAGAAAGGTCACCAGAGCTCAAGCACACTACGATCCTTAGTGGCAAAAGAAATGGTTTAGAGTTGTAAATCTAAAGATCCAAGTTTAAGTCTGCAGACACTCGATGCAGGCTCTCATCTTTTAGAACTGGTGTTCGATGGGCACTTGGGAAAACTAACTGTTAAACCATAAGTTAGTCACAGTTTCAGAGTGCTTACTTGTCCATGAACATGAACATAGTAACAGACAATAAAACAGCGTCTGAGAATGATTGCTGCATGTTTTTACAAAATAATAGGGAATGTGGAGTCAAAAGCTCCCAGTTTCCAAGCTGTCGTGAAAGGGTATAACTCTTTTATGACTCTTTTTCAGAATAATCCAAGATTCGTCCTCTAACTAAATTCTAGTCCACTGTTTTAGCAACTTAGAAACTACTTTAAAACAACTATTAGGATTTTTCAGCTATTTCACTTGTTAGATAGGTCCTTTTGTCTTCCTTGGCCCCTTTATTTTTTAAGGAGATATTTTTATTACATTTGAACATCTTTAGAGCAAAATGCAGCTATAGAGGTGTGGTTAATTTTACTGGTTGCTACAGAAATAAGTAAAGTAGCTGAATACCATCTTTCCCAGTTGGTACATTAATTTGGGACACAGTAATACATTAAACAAATTCCATCTACACTGGGACAAGATACAGCACTTATCTAGTCAGAGATATCTCAGGTCTGAATGTTTCTTTTAAGTGAAAGCACTCCAGTGTATGCCAAGCAATATCTCCCAATGTACCACTCTGGCTTTGGCCCCCAAAGCTTTTTGTAAGTCACCAAGCTGCAGCGTATTTCTCTGCATGCAAAACCTTTTTCTTACATGGCTTTCAAAAACTTAATGTAAGAATATATGTAGAATCAACTGGCAGCTGACCGGCTACTGCATATGCCGCATTTGTGACTGTAGTCGAATGCAGCGCTCCAGGAAAGAAAAACGACTCCTAATTTTGGCTACTGCCGGGCATGGCTCAGGCCATCACTCAGACTTTGCTGTGCAGCTCTGTCAGGCACATCAGTCCTGGTTTGCAGCACCTCTGGTCTCCCATCCCCGAGGCAGCGTGGAGCTGACACTACAGTTTGCAAGTGGGTTGAGGTAGGTATCTAGAAAGGAGGGGAAAATCACCAACTTTCTGCTACCACTTTGCTGCCTGAAAGCCTGTTGTGTTTTTTTTTTAAATTTTTTTGTTTGTTTGTTTGTTTTGTTTTTGTTTTGTGTGGGTTTTCTTTTCTGTTTGCTTTTTGTTTTTTTTCCACAGAGGAGGGGAGGAGCCCTTTATATTAACAATTGCATTTTAATCAATTTCAATCTGGCCTGTGTAGTAAATTTGGTTTGCAGAGTGTTCTGTCTTTAAAAAATGATTCCAGTCTACTAGGGCCACTGGCTTAAATCCTTCCCATAAAAATGAGCTCTATACTGGTCACAATATTTTTACAACTAATAACACCAAATCTCATCTGAATAAGTATCAAAATGTTTGGCATATAATACTGAAATTCAGTGCAATACATTTTCAGAGAGATTATTATTTAATGGTTAGAGGTCAGAGGTGATGTGTCACAAAAGAAAAAACAGATGTTACAAATAGTTTTTCTGTATTTAAGTAATTGAGGGCTCAAATCTAGAAGTCCAATACAAGTGCGGTGCTGGGCTTTACTTGATCACTAAAGTCTTCAGCCTGTTGCTCATCTGGGTATTATCATCACTGTTCTGTATCTGTGTGTATGTCTGCAGTGACTAAGTAAAACTGGTTGAATTAAAATTTCAGTGCAACGCTTCTAAAAATTATGTACCTATATCAAGGCACATGTGCAATGAGAGAATAATGGGGAGTTGTGTGTTTTGGTGTAAGCACAGTAAATTGACATGGATCAGTGTCACACTGATATTTGAAAGTGTGAACACTTTGGTGGGATAAGTATATAATTTAACTGTATTAAAATATGCTAGAAGATAGGTAATTATGCTCGCTGCTTTTTCCCTCTAATTTTACAGAAAATCTTACTAAAGTTTAGTGTCATATAAAGCATGAATCGTCAACAAAACAGGCAGAATGGTCATCCTGCACTTGAATATCAACAATTTTTCTCAGCGTGATAATGATTATAACCTTATCTCTGATACAAAATTCTCTCCTTTTCCCATCTATAAATATTTTTTATTTCCACTAGAAAACCTCTCCATTGCAATTCCAAGGAGAATTTTGTGAGCAGATGAGGGTCTTGTTCTAGGATTATTTTTAGGCCTAACGTTTTTGATACCTGGATTGTTAATTTTGTAATCCATCATTGCCCAAGTTTGCAAACAACCAGCCAAATCAACATGGTTAGCCTAATCTGAGTGTTTTCCCCTACTATAGCTGTACCTGTGCTGGATACAAGACCACTAAAACAAGAGCAATCTCTTAGCACTTCCACTCATAATAAGATGATCTTTATTCAATGCTGTTGGCAATGAGGACGGAGTTGTGTTTGTAACAATTATTTTAAACCCGTGTGATAACCAAACAGTAGTATAAACCAGTTGAACTATCATGCAAGGAGCTGACAATGAGGGTCTGGATAAACTGCCACCATAAAGGGAGAATAAAAATGCAATCTATATAAAGGTTTGCTAGTAACTTGTCAGACTCACTTGGTGCATCCTGTGATAGTAGCATCTTGTCATTTGCAGAGCAATATAATAAAGCTGTGCCAGGCATGAAGAGGACTGTTATTTGGCATTCGGGATGCTAGACAAATATGATAAAAGCTAGTCAGCATTTCTTCTCTGACTGGCTTTTGAAGGGCTTAGAATTGAGCCGTACACAGTCTCTCCAATGCAAAAAGGGTTTCAGTGGAGCAGGGTCTTGCCATTGTGTTTTTGGAAATTCTTGTATGGTTGTGAATTGCAAGAGTCAGAAGAAAAGGGCAGATTGAGTTGTGTTTGACGGACAGCACAGTCAGGACTATGAAGCTTCAGAGTGGCCGTGGCTCCCCCTGCATCATGCACTGGAGAGTGGGCGGAAAACTGACTAAATAGTACCAGTACTTCACCAGGCAGATGGTCAGGCAAAGGCCAGAGCCCTCTGTCCCTCACTCCCCTGCCTCTTCCAGTTCCCAGATGCAAGTTGAACTGGCACGGGGGTTGCTATAATTTGCTGCTGGTATAGACCAGCAACAAATTACTGCCCTGAGGAGCAAGCAGGAATAGGGAAGAGCACCTCTGAGGCATAAGGCCTCCAGGACGATTCCTCACGCACCACCCATCTCTCAGGGCTATGCCCAGAGGCCCGAGCTACCCTGTGGAGGATACATCTGAAGCCACCAGAGAGCAGAGAACCTTTCTCCCACCTCCCGAATTTCCCTCTCCCCTTCTGAAGTGTAATCAGTGTAGATAGATGTCAACTTGATTACACTTGAAAAAACAGACCATATTGGTACGTGTCTTGGACCTCAGTGTAGTAGAGACACACTCGCCTATCGACAGGCTTGGAACAAATACCTTTAGCTAAGGAGACTTGCTTCTACTTGCTTGTCTCTTTTTGCATTTCTACGTTTTCAAGAACTTTGGATGCAAAGGGCCACCTTCCAACAATGCCTTCCAAGCAATAACTGGTAAAGCAAGATGTTGCTTGGCATGAATACTGGGGTCACGACTGAATCCCAGAGGGGATGTATTCAAATAGGCAGCCAAAAATTAAAACCCTGATGGCGAGCCCTTTACTCCCATTGTGAACTATTTGCATCACAAATTTTACAGCTTTAGCTAGCTGGAAGAAACTTTCATTTGTATTTGAACATAGTCATACTTAAGGATAGACCAGCACATTTTTCCACATGTTGAAAGAGATTTATATGTCACATCACCAAGGTCAGGGATCTCAGTATCTCAGAATCATTGATGCATTTATGATCACCGCTTCCCTGTTAGGATGGGGCATGCAGTAATTTCCCACTGAAAAAAGGCAACTGGCAATAGGATTCATCTGAGCAAATGTGGATGCTTGCAATGTAGGTCTCCAAATCCCAGCTATGCTATTCAGGGTCAGTGGAGAGAGATAAGCAATTCTAGGCGTGATTTATTTTGTCTTGCTCTAGATATCTGTATGAGATCAGATGAATCTCTTTCTTAAAGTGCTATTGATTGCACAGAGTTCAGGGTGAGCAGCTCGGATGTTTGCATTGTAATTAAACAGCAATCCTATTCAGGGAGATTAAAGATTGCAGAAGGATTTAGGTCTTTACATCTGAAATGTGGATACTCAGAATGCTTTTTTAGTTGCCACTTCTCCTTGGAGATACCAAGAGTTCCCGAGGACCAAATCTGTAGACTTGCTGAAGGCAAGCATGCCTGTCTGTGAGGCACCTTGACTCCCAGCGACATCCACTGCCCTAGGCTTCCCCTGTTCAAATGAGGAAAAAAGCAAAAAACATCAGTCAGGGCAGCATGTAGTTCTGAAATATTACACAGTATGAGCAAAGATGCAAAAAATTGCCTGAAAATCCAGAGATATAGTTTTTGTTAGATTATTTAATAATTTAAGTTTCTGGATTGACTGGAAATTAATCAAAAGTAGCATTTTGGGGTGATATTTTGGTTATGGCTCCTTTTGTCAAAATACATAATTTTCCCATGTAAGGGAAAAAGAATAAGGCTGTAATTTATATATGATATTGAATATACTGTATCATAACTGCAATGGCATTTGATGCATACCCACACATATCTGTGTATGTGTATATATGTATAAAATTTGCAAATATTTCCAATTGCTAACACATTACAAGTGATAACAAGATAAGGTCAGTAATGCATTGATTAAGACCAACAATTCCAATTAATCACTGGTAAATATGGAAGCCTGGGAAGGCAGGTTTAACGGGTCTTACCATTCCCATTGGTAACTTATGGAATGCAGAAAGAAGGCAAAATATGTCACCATATCTTGAGCATGTGGCTATCCCTGTTTCCAGCCTCCATGCCCATTTTTAAAGATCTATAGCTTCCTAAGGCCTTTGCTGTCTTGTTAAAAATGGTGTCAGGTAGATGGTAGGACTCAGATTCTCAGAAGTAATTCGATGCATAATTCCTGCTAGAATCTATTCTCTCTCTTTGGCACTCAGCAGAGATTGTCTAAGCTCTAAGATTCCATATTTATGCTTCAGCAGCAATACAGTTTCTCCCTTCCATTAGTCTGCTTGAGAGAACTAAAGACTTCTCGCTGATGGCTGTATTCTTACTTCTTTGGTCCAGCGTGGTTTAATGGGAAAGTGACTATAAATCTCCCTCTTTTACCCAGTGGCCCACTCTTCCTTTGGGGTGTCCAAAATATCTTGGATTTACATGCAATTGATCAGAACATTTATTTTTCCAATAAATCAAACTATCTGATCAAGATACACTGCTGTTGTGGGTGGCAGCTGGTCTCCACTGACCAGGGTAAACAACACAGTGAAATGAGTGTTTGATGCACTGAAATGTTTGCAGGCAAAAGACATTATCAAAGCTGCTTTTTGTCCACTATAATATTTGATACTCTCCTAATTTTCCTTGATAAAGGTATGCAGAGTAAATCAAAAGGGAAAAAAGTAGTTTCCACTTCGGCAACGGTGGAGCCAAAACTGTCACTAACAACATTAACGTACATAAGGGATTCTTTGATTTGTTTTCATAGATAACATTTTTTGGGAACTGTAGAGTATAAAAATATCCCAGAATTTATTCTGAGAATAAGATCCTTTTCTGGGATTTCTAGGGCCGTAAGTGACTGGTTTACAGTTAGGAGAAGTGGAAATAACTAGGAAGAAGAGGGTACTTGGAAGACAGTTAACTTCTGAGCTTCCCTAAAGGAGCTTTGTGCCTGAATGAGATCTGTCATCTGCTCAGTAACACCTTGTAGAATAACTTGGCTGGATTACGAGTAGTCCACCCACAGTTCACTAATCCAGGAAATTTTATTCTGAGAGATCGGAGGCCTGTGAGATGGAGGGGAACCCCTGCATGGCTCTGAAAATTCAAGTCCCACCTGAGACTTTGACTGTTTTTACCTCTTTTTCCCAAATACCAATGTTGCAGGTTTTGTAAGAGCATGTGTCAGCGACTCCTCGGGGCACCAAGTCCAATTCCCCACAGGACTGGCAGGTGGGTGGTTGGTCCATATGGGCCCACAAGAGCTTTCTGCCCCAGCTTCCCACTCCTAGCATTTTCCAGCGCCCCGTGGTAGACATAGCCGATCAGCGCAGAAGAGCAAAGGCCTCAGTGCTGTTAATAACATGTGACAGAAGATATCAGCACCGTTGATGTCCTAGACCAGCAATAGCACAGTATTTTTATAATTGTGTATTATATTATTTTCACATTACAGTATGGCCAGGGTTTGATAGTTATTTTTGCAAAACAAGTGGAAAGCAGTGCTTCTGGCTTTTGATGAAAGAGCACAAAACAGAGGGGCTGAATTCTACCACTCGCAGTTATCACAAACACCACCCCAGCCTGCAAATAATTCTACGTATTTATGTAAATGTACTTTTTGTTTAGGGTGTAAAGGCACTTTTTGATTAGGGTGAAATGCAAATTGAAAAAGATAGAGTAAACATCACTTTCCTTGAGGTTAAATACAATCAAATTCTCTTCCTGCCATCTTTCCTCTATCTCCAGTTTTATTTTCCATTTCATCTAATTTCTGGTTCTGAAACCATCCTCTCCAGGTGAATGAGCAGTTCACTCACAGGTTGTCTATAGAGATGGGAGAAGTGATTCCTCAGACACATCAAGATGGAATAGCAATATTGGTTTCCTGAGGTGGGGAAGAGTCTGAAAAATAGCATGGAGATGGCTGAGGGAGAGGTGAACAAGGAAGACATCTATGACAATGCATGGAGGCGAATGTCAGACGAGGCAAGGTCTTCAAGGCTAATGAGAGAGGACTGGACATGGAAGCTTTGCTGATGAATGGCGATAGAGGGATGTCATCATGCTCTGGATGAACAGGCTTTTCTCTTTGACACGGGAAGCACGTGTTGTCCGCATGGGTTGGCACAACCAGCTTTCCAAATCACATCCCTCTGGACTGCAATACAAGCCCCCAACCCTGGGAGGCAGACGCGGTCCTAGGATGTCATCATCTTAATGAGAGGTGGGTTGGGGTGATCTGCTGACTGAAAGGGTCCTCTCTTACACAGAGAACAAGATGAAGCTGAGGCCTCTCTGCCTTTTCCTTCTCCAAGTTGCAGGAGAAAACATGAACCAGAAATTGAATCAAACCCATTGAGTCCTAAAACTGGTCATTTCCCTGTGTGGTAGGGGAATGTGAATCTTCTTTGTCAGACCAAGTAAATCTTCACTTGAGACAGTTCATGCACAACACTTGTGAGGGCTGGTGCTTCCTGACCTGTGTGACAGGGAAGGAGATCTTCCTGCCTCTTCCTGGATGGATTGCCTGGGGGAAACAGGAGTATTGCGGAGGCCAGAGGGGAGGGTGTAGTTAACCACTTCACAGACAAGAACCAGGATGAGAGTTTATGGAAAAAGAAATAATGATATCTTAAAATGGATTGTAAGAAGAAGGAGGCAAGAGTTGGAGTCCTTTACTTGGATGGCTGAAGCACCCTGCAGGAATCAGAGAGCCAGGGAAGTCGGCCGCGTTGGCTGCCCGGACACAGAGCGAGAGCGGGGAGGGCGGCACGGCAGAGTTCAAGTGTTCGCTGCCGGCTGTGTTTCATCTCACCTGGTGGCACCCGGCAGACATCAGGCAGCCAAACAGCTCTCAGAAAGAAGTCCTTTTAGTTTTCCTTATGGAATATTTTCACTTTTAAGGAGGTGTGTGTGATAAAGTGTGGGAGATTATGTGTGAAACTAGCTACAAAATTTGTACTTTTTCTTTTTGTTAATTTATACAGGTCTTGGTTGCTCTTTAAGAATTGCATTTGTTAAAGTGCTTGTTGAACATGGAGCTGGGCTAGAAACAAAGATTTATTTATTTATTTACTTACAATTCCAATTTAAAGATGAAATTCTCATGAGAAGACTCAGAAAAGTTTTTCATGTTTTCCATAAAAAAAAAATTTGGGGGAAATCTCATTATCTAGAGGTTTTTAATGTAAAATCTTTAAAGCCGCTCCAGCAAAAAAGTAAATAAAAGTCACTTCAATAGTTCCAGTTTTAGACATTTAAATTATATAACATTATTCACGTGTATTAAAACTGTGTTTGTACACGCTTACGTTACTGAAGCCTTCATTTGCTATAGTCCAAGTGCTGCTGTTATGCATAAAGTACTCCGTGAGGTACACCCATATGTTGCCGAAGTAGCAAGAACGTGTGCACTGACATTGATCCAGAGGAAGCCTAGGGGTTCTCCCTTCCCTCTAGTACGCTGATTATTTCTGCCAGACCCAGAGTAATCTATGCGAGAGCGCGGGGGCCATGGCTTGGTGACAGGCTGTACATGCAAAGAGATAGCTTGCATGATGCTTAGAAGTCTTTTTTTCCTGAAGGTGTCGTGTAGTAACATCTTTGAGTTGTAGGAGGAGACAGTGTGGGGCAGACGGGAAGGACCCGGCCCCGTTGCTCTGGGGCTGGGGTTGGTTGATGCACAGCCCCGTTAAAATGAGGCCCAGAAACACTGCTTCTCAAGCCCTGTATGTAGAGACATCAAAGACAAACTGTGTAAATATGCCGGAAAGAATGATACTTTCATGTTTTTATGCTAAAAATGGTAAGGGAATTGTCAGGACTCTTGTGAGGAAAAATTATGATACATGACATTAAATATTGACTTAAAATGTCTGTTTTGCCACCCCTTTCTATTATTTCAGTATGCAAGTTGCTTCAAGGTAAAATATGACTTTTCTGTCCCCTCTGTTATACCATGTAATACATCAGAACAGAATTGTCTAAGTCTTGGAAAAATCAATCCACTTTCCCTATTCAAATGCAGATTAAAAAGATCAGGTCTTGTAGCAATTATATTTCTGATCTTTTCATTGTTAAGCCTATGTCATGATTAATTCAAAATATAAAGGTTTTTTGGAATGTAGATGGCTGAAAACCTGATTGGAAAATCATGAGAGATGCGAGGGTCTTATTTCGAGTGGTTAGTAAGTCATGCTAAGTAATGACACCTGTGCAGTCATGTCTTTAAAATACTAAAAAGTGATGATGCAATAGGTATAGTACTTACTGGTGGGATCAGTAAGATGCTGTATGTGTTAATAATTAACAGGAAGAGATATCTTCTGTTTTGCACTGCAAATTGCACAGTTAAGTCGACAATGAATGACTTTTCATGCTAGATATCCTATGTAATACTGTGTTCAGCTGGGAAATGAGTGTCACAGTCTAGCCAGATATGAGCAGAACTTAGTTAGCATGCAGTAGACTCAGTTCTTTACCTGATATTTTATTTAGTGAACTGGGTGGTCATAGTAAGTGACTAGGACTTATTCAAAATAACACATTTGACATGCAAATACTCATTATTCTAGTTAAAAAAAAACACTGAATGCATTCCTGTGCATGATGATATCTTCAATTTGAATGGTTTCTGCTACTCATTTGATTTTAAAGTAACAGTTATTATTATGTAGAGCTGTTTCAGTTGAGAAAAATGCTCTTCCTTGGCTGTGATGATCTGTACCAAACAACCTTTTGATTTTACCTGAAATAAAATATTAGGACTTTGAGCTGTGTGTATGTTATCTATGAGCATGTACGTGCACGTGCACACATGGGTATTGGCATTGTGACACAATGCAAGCACCACAGGCGCACGCACATACATAGAAAAAGAAAATTATTTTTCTCGTGCTTATTTTCTTGGCACTTGCAGTTTGGTTAGATGTGAAACATTTGCATCTTCTATCTGCATAATGAGTTCTATACAAAATGATCGCAGCTAATGCAAAAGACAGGGTGGCATGTTTTCAGTTTTAATGGGGACACTCAGAAAACTTCCAATCTTTCCTGACATTTCTTATAGCAAAATAAATGTGGTCTAGGTTGGAGTGTCTATTATGAAAATAAGAGAAGAGCAAGTCAATTATATTTCAATGACTGAATAGCCAGGGGTCCTCATTAAAATGATCAGAAAGGCTGCAGTGTTGCTTTCCTGTATGTAGCCACTGATTAAGTTGTATAAGAATGACATGGCCTTTTTGGGAGAAAAGCAGAGTATGCCGTGGTCTCTAGCCAGCCAGCCAGAAACCGTTGACACTTACAAAAGTGAGATGCGCACTCCATCAAGAAAGCGAAGTTACTACTTATGGGGTCATGGACTCCTGATGTATTTAAAAATAGTTGTAGCTGTTTTATTGGACACAGTCAGAGAAAGCTTTGAATTTGCGCTAGATGATTGCATGAAAATGCCTGCGGTATGGTGGTGATATGGTATGTTTTCCTTTCCGCTGGCTTCGATGAAGTATACATAGCTTAACAGAATAGTATTATTATTACAATCTTTGTGTATTTGAACCTTTAAGCAATATTTTCGTTATCAGTTCATTACTATTCATTTCTTAGAATTTAAATTCTTCTTATTTGCCAATTATTTTTTTGGTATAAAATGTTAGGAGAAAAAGGCTCGGTAATTTTTTTCCCGGGAGAGACTGTATCCTGAAACAGTAAAAAGAATATTTGTTTAACCCTCCTGAGGGTCTGCAGTCTAAGGAAATAGAGTATTGCCTAAGATCTACTAATCCCAGATCAAGTGGCTGTAGAATTTTAAAAAAACCATATTTTCCCTTTCATGTTAGTTAATAGACCTTACATGTTTATTTTAAAATAATCCTTCTGCAATTACATTTTATACAATTTCACCTCATAAAGGATACTTGTGATAAGGGTTGCTATAAAGAGATACACCTTCTATTTCTTTTTTTTGTTGGAAAGTGATGTAGAATGTTAACATCTTACGTTTAAGAGTGATACAAAGCAGCACGACACCCGTGTGTTAATTAAGATGTCATGGTTTAAATTTCTTCCCCCTTTATTTTAATTGCATCACTAACAGTTTCTGAAGATGAATTGAGAAATAAAAGACAAGATTTAATAGTGGTCTTTTTGTTAATAGTACAGTGAAGCAGTTTGAAACTATAATCTTCCTCTTCCACTAAGGTGGAAATACACCTCAGCATTGTCTTCTACTTTTACCGTCTGATTCACGTAAATACTAATGTGACAAATTAAGCTAAAGAAAATCTCTGCTATTTCTAACTGCAAGTACTAGTTAATCTAAGCTTGTATTCTAAGCCAAATCACATCATACAGTGCGCCATCATTAACAATGATGTTTCATTATAAATTAAGTCAATTTGAGATTTATATTACAGGCTGCTCACAGTTTGGTGAAATAATTTTCAGTTTCAAGAAAACCAATAGAAAGAGACACTGTAAGCTAAAGACATTAACATATCAGGTGCTTAAAACTAATTTAATTTACTAAAATTAGCTAATAATGCAGCTAAATAATGATGGTCTTCCTTTACAATTCAGGAGCTCAGTAATGGACAAGGCAAACTGCAAGTGCTTGCAGTTAACAATAAAAGAATTGGTAATTTTGCCAATTATTATGTACCACAAGATGCCTCCTTTAAAAGTTTTCATTCTTTATTTACATACATGGCCTCTAAACAGGAGACAAAATGTCTCTGCCTTATTTACTTACTAACGCATGAGTTGCTTTAATTTTTTTCCATATAGTTTCTGTGATATTTTGACTCTTTAAAGTGTTTGTGGAATTCACCCAGTCATTTTTTCTTGTTTAGTAGATGCAGAATCTCGTTGTATTAAAAAGAATTTGGTTTATTTTTCTTCTTACCAGTTAGCAATATGTAATAAGACTATATAATTTATAAGTCTTAATTTTTGCAACAGGAAAAAAAATCATAAAGAGGAACCAATTGATAAGGCTATTTGTATGTAAGGAGAGACGCAATTATTGATGCAGTACCTTCAGTAAAAACACAGCATTATGGTGCTTAATACTTGAATTTGGTTCAAAACACCTAGATGTCTTTTCTCTCAACATTTTCGCAGCTGGTCTAGTATATCTTCTCAGCAATATGTAGTACTGAAATTACATAACGACTAAAGAGGATAAGTAGAGTTATTTGTCGAAAAAAACTTTGAAAAGTTTTGAACAGTGAAGAGTAAAGCTTGAGATTTCCTAGGGTAGTCTGGTTTTGTGCTTCTTAGTGTGCACAAACACATGAACAAATTAAAAATAATCTTCAGAGTGACTGGGGAGATGTTTTAGAAACCTTGCCATCCTTCTCTAATTTTCTTCCATAGATTTATGATTTGTGTGTCAAAATATTTTTTTTTAACAACAACAAAAAAAAGTAAAGTAAAGAAGTAAGGTATTATGGATCTCTGAAAGTAATTAATGCTATAGTCACTTTTCTCTGAAAGTGAATCAACAGCAGCAGACCATAGCAGGCTATTCATTTGACTGATACGTCCTTCCAGACTGCTTACACTCATCTGAAAAATCACCTCAAAGTTGATGTTTCTGAGGGGAAACATCTTCCATGAGGTGGATATGATGGTACTCTGTATGTAGAAGTTTCAAGAGGGATTTACCATCTTTTGGAGGCAGAATTTCTTACATGACCTACTCAGCTCTCTATAGACGTGTATGAAAGAAAAGGAAGTTGGCAGGAAACATTTTGTGTTATCTGTGTCTTTATTTAAACCTTAGTTTTTCTAGTAAGAAGTGTAATGCAGAACTTGCATTATGGAAAGTACGCTGTGCATGTTTTAAGGGTTTAAGCAAGATTAAGAGATTAAAGTTGAGAACAACTTATTGTATGTGAATTCAAAATATCCTCATTATAATAATTCGCAGGGAAAAAACCCCACTGTTGTAGAATTAGAACTCGCCAAACACGATCTAATGTCAACAATGAACTCTACTTTAACCAGCCTTTCAATCTGTGTATCATCAGAGTAATTGGTCTTTTAGTTGATTTGACTAACTGACAGCTAAGCCACTAATAATTACCTGTGGCAGCATTTATATTTTTTTCTTTTACACTATGGCACAACATCAATGAATATATTTTAAATATTAACAGTAGTTGAATGTTTAGATTATAATTCAAATAATTATTTATGGAAATATGATTACACATCTGTGCCTACAATAGAGAGACTTTTTAATTTGATTAAAGAGAAAACAACAGCATATCTGCCCATCTAATTTTGTGGTTAAACTATTCATGACTTATAATAATATATTAATTTTGTCAATTTGTTAGGGTATCATTTCAACTTTTTGACAAGCTTTCATCTTTATTTAGCTGAATTCAGGTTCAAGACAGTGCTTACTTAATAACTTATGCTTTATGAAGCTCTTCAAGAACATGATATTCTCACTACCATCCACAATTTTCTTACACGGTGGTGCTGAGACTCTTTAACATAATGTATTTCCATATGAATGATATACATAAAGCCAAAGCATACATACGTTAGTTCTTGGCAGAGTAGAAATGTGCTGCAAAGACATCAGAGAAGAACATATGCTGGAGAACTCATTTCTGAGGTAAGCTAAAGACAAGGACTTAGTAAAAGCTAAATTGATACAACTGTGTGTTCCTTTGCAAAATACTAGCTTGGGTACTGTGTTTTGTTCTTTAGTAAGAAGACATATTTGCTTATAGAGATAAGGAACAATTTTTGGTTATGACAGAATAGAAAATAATAGACTGGGTAATAATAAGCAATGTTTTCAAATTTAAACTATTTTGAATTATTTAGATTTTCAAATATCAGGTTTCAGTTATGGAACTAGAGATATTTAATTTTAAATATAATATTTTAGTTTCTAAAATATTTTCCGGTATGTCTATTTATCTCTCAAGCTAGATATAATTTAAGTTCTACTAGAAAAAAAGCACAGATTTTTCCTGTACAACATTGTGTTACTCTTTTATTCAGACAATTGTGTCATTTTAGAACTAATGAAATGTAATCCTATTGGATCACTAATTGGTTTCCATATCTGAATAAAAACTCAAAGTATTTCTTTCCAAAGACTGGTTAAAAAAAATGGTAAACATGTTTAGAATTCCATGCTGTAGCTATATGAATTATCAATATTTTTCACATTTTTGTAAGTATTTAAAAATGTTATCTGAAGATTCTTTTAGTAGTATTTCATTATTCTTGAGAGTATGTTGTTGTGTTTTAATTACAAATATTATTTAGCTGATGATATTAAAAAAGTGAAATTTTGTTGAAAAGTTCAGTCAGATATTTAGCATAACTGAGGAAAATTAGTTACCATATATTTCGGTATTACGTGAAAGTATCTGTTAAAAAATATTTGACTGAGGAAATTTAGGATATATTAGATTTTTGAAGGTATTTAAAAATCTAAGACGAAGACTGTTAAAACTGTTATAGTTACTTAAAACAGCAGCTGAAAATATCTTTAATGCACACCAGTGTGCATACATTTCTTTAGTGGTTAGTTTGATGTATAATCAGTCTTTTTTATCTACTTATAGTTATTTACTCAGAATCAGAGAAACACTGCTACTGGAATAAGTACTTTTCAGGCATTAAAGATTTGTTTTTCTATTGATGCATTTCAAAAGAAGTCTTACTACACTGCCTTTTTAATAAGTATTTCTAAAACTTTCTTGAACTAAGAATAAAGATAATTCATTTCAATTATATGACAACTTTAAAATAGAAGAGGTTCTCTGCTTTTTATTTGGTTAACCTATTTGGTTGGCTCAGCTTGCCATTACAAAGTATCTGAGGGTAAGTGATAAAATAACATCTGGCATATATGAACACAGGAGGTCTGTGATTTTTTCATTCATTTCAGAGTATTCTTTAAAAAATATTAATAAATTAGGCAAACTTTTTCTACAGATTTCTATAGAAAAGAAATACTACAATTTAAACCGTCTTTCAGTGCTTTCAAAGAACAACTCATTATAAGCTTACATCTTATCCCAATGAATTTACATCAGAGTGAAATGGAAAATTTTTTGTTGAATTACCCTAAATAGGAAATGAGATAAAAGTGTTCTCCCTTACGTATATCCACATTTCAGTAATAAATAATTATAACAAGATGTATGAGGTCAATACATACAGACACATCATAATTATAATATCATATGCTATTTTTTTGTATATTGTCTTATTGTCACTAAAACATGCATTACCAATTATAAATGCATAAATTACACTTGTTTGGATACTCAGAAGGTCATGAAATTAGAAGTAGTCATGAAATATGTATGTTTTTTCAAATAATTACTGCAAATGTGCTTTTAACTAAGAGATAACAAAAGTGTCTTACAGCAAATGCTATCTGACATTTTAAATCCACTCACAAAAAAAAAAAAAGATTGCTGTTGGCTGAAGAGAGACCATTACAGTAAAAGAAAAGTCAAGTGTATGAAATAAAAATGAGAGAGAATATTTAAAATAGCATTCAGGTAACTTAGTAGAGTTTGTCGAAAGTAAGGATAGGTGTTTGCAGGTCTTTCATTGACATTACTGAGTAATTCTAATAATTTTAAATTAAAAATCTCATAGAAATTTAGAACTTGTACAAGCAGTATGTTCAAAGCCATTTGCAAAGGTTATTTAGGGTTTTTTATACACTGAATCATAGGCTTAGTGTTCTAAGAAATGCTTAGTGAAATATCAAATAGGTAAATTAGTCTCTTAGTTATTATTGTCTGGTTTTTTACACATAAGTAACTACTTATCTTCAACACGAGCATTGCTGTTTTCTTGGGAGATCTGCTAGCTCTTGCTAAAATATGGATAATGATACTTAATGTGTAGATTAATTACTTCAGTTTTCAAACTAACCAGATTTGTCAGTTTGTTGCTTCATTACAATTCCTATAATTCTGTATGGGTCAATCAGCCAGCCACATATACATTTCAATTTATCTCCTATCTTTCAGTTGCCTACCTGAACACTTGGTGCTCATGCAAAAATCAAAACAACATTCCAGTTTCCACATTTATCTCATGTCAAGATTCACAGAAAAGTACTTCACATGTAAATAACCCCTTTTTCTCGTCTACTTTGTCAGTACAGGGGGCTTCATAAAGTCGGGGTCTATTTATGGATACTAAAATCTCCACCCCCCATGGCTCTATCTTGCTAAAATTCCTTATAAAGCCTCCTCATTAGCACCTACACAACAAAATGTAGACTATGAGTAGTAGGCCTTGAATATGAATAAACTTGAGCTATATTGGGTGAATGGATGAAACAACAGTGAAGTGACTGAAGAAGTCCCTGGAGAACAAGACCTGCTGTGAAACTTATCTCAAGTCGATATGCAGCTCCTGATTGTTCATGTCCTATTTTCAAAACATGTTTGAAGCAAAATGTAGATGGGCCTCCATCTTGTACATGACTTACTTCAGTCTTACAGACATTTGTTTGGTAAAGTGAGGTTCAGTAGGAAAGTAAATGTCTAAGGAACTCTGAAGTGTTTGGCTATAATTTGGACTAAGAAGGAGATAAGGACTCTCTGCTTTAAAAAACAAAGCAACCCCCTCCCAACCAATGTTTTGGCATTTGTTTTAATACAGAATGGAATAATTTAAAAGTATTTTCTGACAAGAGTACAAGGCTGTGAGCAAGACAGTGAACTCCAGAAAAATATTTTTTTGTTTGAGTTTTTAACCTGATCTGTGAAGTTCTGTGGCTTTAATCAGACAACTACGGGGTTCTCTGAAAATTTGTTTTTTTTTTTTTCCAGAACATCTGTTGTGCACCTCAAAAACTTTTGTGAAATATATAACATATATTTTAAAAAAAATGTCTTGGCTACTTTCATGTCACATGGGGATTTCTAAACATCTTGGATTGTAAAGGCCTTTATAAACAACTGAAGCTTTCAGATCCAATGAAAGAGGTGTTTGGTTATAGTTTCCAATTAATGATATTTAAATGCAAAGAAATCTACAGTAAATGACAATGAACCAGAGGAAAACATATTCTTTTGTTTCACAGAGAAGTTGTAATGTCTCAGACTGCTGAATGAGGACTTGGCTTATTATGATAGTGAGTCTGGTTGTGGTAGGGATGCCATGTTTGGTCCTCTGAACAGCACCATTGATAGCTCCCGTTAGAGGTTAGCTGCAAAACTCTTTGCCCATGTCTCAGCTTCCAGAGTTCTTGGTAGCTTCGGCTGCCAGGTAATTTCTGCCCTGCTAAGGACCTAGTAAGACCAGGTGCTCGGGGACCAGCTGTATGCCTCTGCCTCTTCTCTCTGAACATCCCTACCTGCAGATTTCTGTGTTACCTATATTACCCTGTCTCCTCTTCACCATCTCAGGAAAAAGCAGGAACCATGATGCAGTTACCAACTGCAGCAGATAACCTGTAAAATTAATACATCACTAATGCAACTGCTGCCACTGGCATGAGGACATCCTACCTGTAAGAAAGCAACTCCTGAACAGAAAACAACTGGCTCAGCTGGACTCAAGAGGAATGAAGCTATGCTGGCTAATAGAGAGAGATGTTTTGAAGAATAAACTGTGCCTCAGTCATCAGCTTTTTCCCCTTCTTTTTAAATACACTGATTATCAGGCTTTTGTGAAGCCTGTTTGATATTTTGCTAAATATGACCAGACAAAAATGGGCAAATTCCCTACAAGAACATAAAAGCAGTTGAGTTTCTCTAGTTGGTGTCCTGTTTACGAGAGTAACCAACAGAAGGTACTGTAGGAGGAGTGTAAGTACAGGGTAATGCTTCTCCCAAAGTGTTCTTTCAGCTTCAGGGAGCAGTTGAAAACCCTCCTTTTTTCTGCCTGCAAGCTAGGAAACATCATGCCTTCTTCTCCAATTTATCTGTTATCACGAGGCCGGATTATTTTGATTGACTGCATCTACAGTTGAATGTGAAGACAAGCCACAAATTTCAGAGAGTCCAGAAGTGGCTGCCTGCCTTCTCCATGGCTCGGGCTGTGGGGAAACCTCTGCATGAGAGTGTCCACTGGCTTCAATATCTGATACAGATGCTAGTTTAACACTTTGATCCCAGCTTTCCATGCAGCCAATGAGTTGAGCTCTGAACACCTGATAGTCTTGGATGGCTCCAGAAGGGCCAAGGAGGTGCTGTGAAAATCGCTGAATTTTGCAGCTTCAAAACTTCTTTGCACAAAGCAGTGGGGCCCCAAAACAGCTTACTGTTTGAGCTGCCAATCTGCAGTGTACCTCTCAACCTGTCTGCCTGTCAGAGCATAGAAATTCTCCATTGGATCAGAGCAAAGATCCATTTAACACTGTTTTTTTCAGTTGTACTGTGCCTAGCTAAGAGGATAAGAAAAAAGGGTACAGCAATATTGTCCCACAGTATTCTTCATTCTTCAGTGTTTTGTAGTTCAGAGAATGCCAGAAACCCAGAAATAACATTTAAGAATAAATAATATTAATAGCTCTAAATGGGTTTTATTAATGGATTTATTCAGCTGATTTTTATTTTTCTAAATTTCAACATCTTGCCACAAAGATTTCCATAGCTTAAGAGTTCATCGTGTAAAGATCACGGCCTTTTTTTTGTTTTGAATCTGCTAGCTGTAGTTTCATGTGATGTTCTTGTACTGAAAAAGACAAAAAACCGCTGTTCCCTATTCACTTAGACGGCTCATAATTTTTTAGACTTCAGTCATTTCCCTTTTTGTTTTGGCTTTTCAAAGCTGGGGAACTCTAGTCCAGTTGTTCCTCACAGAGAAGCTGTTATATTCACTTTTTTGTTCTCTTTTGATCCGTCTATATGTTTGATCCTCTTCTCTCTACCTTTACCCATCCTTCCACACTCTTTTTCCACCTGGGCCACCAGCACAGAATGCATTCATGATGTGAATCATTAATTTACACAGTGGTATAATAATCTCTCTCTGCTTTCTAATCCTTTCTTAATAATTCCCATTTTTCAGATTCCTTTTTTGATTTCTACTCAGCCTTAAGCAATTTTTTTTCACAGAACTGTCTGTTATAACCCTTTTTTTGTTTGTTTTAAGAGTATTAGCCAGCTCAAAGCTCACTCCTATGTAAGTAAAGATTATTTGAATTTTTTTCCCCCCACGTTCCCCTTCTTCTCTACCAAACTTTCCCTGTCATTTTATCTTCCAGTCACTCAATATCATAACATCTGCACAGTCAACACTCTCCTTTACTGCCCTAAACAACTTGGTCATTTAGTAAACACTGTCACCTCAGAAGTGCCCCTTTTTTGATATAATTTCTGAGTATATCCACAACATGGCACTGAACTTCCCCTTAAACACAACAGCAGTACTGTATGACTTGATACTTGCTGTTTCAACACATATGATGAATTCCTATGTAACATTTCCTATTTTACAAAGAAGCTCTTTGACACTAGTATTTCAGTGTCAGGTTCCCGTACGTTAGTGTCTGCCCTTTCCTTACATTACTCATATATTATATTAGAACTTTACTTTATTATCAATACATTACTCTGCAAGCTTGAAATGAATACAGAAATTATTTTTTCTATTTTTTAAATTTAAGTATTTGTTATTGGTCCCTATAGGGAATACCAAATATAAAGTGAGATTGCTTTACCTACCTTCAGATACATGAGAATTAATTGTCTAAATCAAAGCTAAGCTACTGCTGTAGCAAACGAAAAGAAATAGACCTAGTTGCGGTGCAGTTGCCCTCCTTGCTTTGAACATTTAGCTAAATTGTAGAGGTCAAATATATATAACCTTACCTCTGAATGCAATTAACATTGCAGATACATATAAAGACAAAACATAAAACATTTCCTAACGCAATTGTTCAAGTTTATTGTGTAGCCCGTGGAAGCAGAGAGGACACGGGATATTTCAGTGTGTCTGGCATTATTATTTAAAACAGAGGCCCTCGGATAATTCCTTGGTAAGAATTACACTGCGGTGAGTTACGACTTGATGATCTGGTAATGATGAGCACTGGTGAAGATAAAATACTTATGAATACTAGCTCACACGATGAAACAACTCATACATGGCTAAGCCATTGGGATCTGATGCACAGATTTGGTAGCAGGTTTTGCAGCTGTTTGTCACAGCATTAAAGAACCCTTAATATACCTGCAAAAGCTGACCCTAAACTGGAAGATGAAGATAGTTTCTTCAAAACTTTAAAAGTTGTTTCTCTAACATGGAAAAGTGTAAAGGAAAGTATTTCCTATAAAGTTGGAAGGGGTGAAATCTGCCACCTGACAAAAGCTAGTTCTGTGTTAGCCCTGTAAGATTTGTATTTCTGGAGTTTGTTCTACTAATTCCAATTCATTTGTATTTTCTGTGGCTACATGAAAAATTAAGAGTCACTTGTAACAGTAAATGAAGTATTTTAAGTGTTTTTTAAAGTATGCATGACAGATCGAAGGGATTTATGTTGTGTATGGTCTACAAAAAAAGTCTAAAATTTATTTCCAGTGTAAGTGCTATAAACTCCATTGTAAGTGCTATAAAAAGAAGATGCTGTAGATGAATGATCAATTGTTGATTTGACCCATGTAGTATGTCCCTATGCAAGGAAGACACATAAAGAAATTGCTAGTGTGGAATTTAAATAATTTCTAAATTGCAGTTTACAGGTGACAGGACACCTCTAGTTTTCAAAATGTGTTTCATTATGATACTGTGATCTTTACGTTCTCCAGTATTTAGTCCTACAAAACCAAGTAAATATATTCTAAATTGACTTAAGATCTTCATGAAAGACATGAAAGTCTCAAAGAGCTTTTCCTATTCAAATTACAGGCAAGGATGAAATTGTCTCCTGGCTGGTTGCTCGAAGATCTTTATTGATCACGTTCCCTCAACTAGTTAGATCTGGATGCCAATATTTTGACTGAAACTCTTCATTTTGAATTTGTTGATTCCACTAGGTTATTTGAAGATAGTATCAAAGACAGTGTCAAAGATCTCTTTTTTTTTTTACATTGCTCCTATAAGAATAAGAATTTACTTTTTTTTTCAGTAATTTGCGAAGATGAGTACTTTAACTGAAGTCAAAATTTATAAGATTATAGTATTGTTTGAATAACCTGAGCTCTAAATTTCTAAAAATAGTTAATTTTCTTGCTGTTACTTTGGACAAGAATTTCTTATTAGTTTTGCTAACTAAAAGTATTTTGGAAGCTATTTCTTTCTTTTAAGAAATATTTCCATTCTCCCTCAGTATTTTAAAAGTACTCGAGTACTGGCTGACTACTCTTTATGCTCAGAAAGACATAACATCCCAAAGAGGAAAAAAAAGCCTCCACGGACTGACAAACTTATTTTAGGGAAATTCAGGCTACAAACCAAGTTATTTTCATTAGGTCCCTCTTCTACGAAGCTCCCTTAAACATCCAAGTAACGCTGGCTTTGCATCAACTATTTAATAGATTTCTATCATACAGCAAGATATTTTGGCCTAAATATTTAGCTTAAGTGCTTCTTGCTATTGCTTTAAGACAATGATATGAAAGCCGTTGTTCTAGCCTTGCCTTCTTTTATGAAATTAACAGGCAAGGTGTTTGAATGAGGAGGATATTAAGAAAAGTGTACATAACTTGAGGGCTGCTGGGAAGCTTTAGGGAAACCTGAAGCTCAGTGTCTGCAGTAATATTTTTCTTGTCTTCTTGGAAGCTTTCTTCTTTCAAGGAATAAACAAGATGTTTCTGATGATTAAACAGTAATCACAAAGCAATTGGGTTCTGTGTATCTTCAATGGTTAGCAAATTTGTGACTTGTTTTTTTTTTTTCAACTGCAAAGTGCTCAGTCTTTTATACTGGGCTGCAGACATGTCACTTTAATGATATCTTTAGACTTTGAAAACAAAATTACACAGCAGAAGGATGACACATAAGGAGCTGATAACA
>NW_009192138.1:0-9096 GCF_000690835.1 Fulmarus glacialis | reverse complement strand
CAGCCACTCCTCTCCCAATTTATACTTATATTAATGGATAGAGTAAAACTTTGTAAGAAAATGACAACTGATGTTTGAAGCAACCACGTTGTTGCCAGGTTTTAGTCTTGGTGAGAGATATTCACAGGTTTGGGAACTCTTAACTTACCTTGTGTTGATACGACAGTATCTTGCCAGAGAGAGATGATCTGTTGGATAATGTTTTGGGTAAACAGTCATGAAGTATAGACCTATTAAAAGCAGTTAATCCCAGGGAGAAGGCTAGAACTGAATCCTGTGTTTCATAATTCGTTAATTTATTTTTTAAAATTAAGTATAATGTAAGAACTATGTGTGGTCAGGAATGGAACCTGCTCAGAAATAACCAGAAAGAAATTATGGTGTCCTATTTCTTGTTTCTTTCTCATTCTTTTTTTAGTGGTTTTGAAAGACTGCACATTAAAATAATTCTTTTATATACATAATTTCAGTGTGGTGTTGAAGTGAACTGAGCTGAAATGTTGAATCATCACGGTCAACAGGCTGCACTTCACACCCACTTAGGCTGATACTAATTGCTAATACTGTAGAGCCAGATTTGGAACCTGGTGGGCAGACCTTACCTGTCATCTTACGGTTTTTTTGATCTTTCTTCGTATTTCTATATGCCCTGGTGGCACATACAAAACTGATGTAGAACTGGTTCTCCATCTCAAGTATACTACTGCAATGATTCATACTATTTATATTTCCTTTAATAAGTTTGTCAAAGAAGAGCAGCTGAAGAAAGTAGTTTGTTGAAGAAGGTATCAATATCTTATCTCTAAATACTGCATAATGCTAAAGAAAGGGAAATGTAATTGATTGATTCACATGTGTTTTGGAAAAAAAATTACTGGAAAAAGCAACATCATTACAGCCCCCCCTTATATCAATGAAATTTCTTAGTTTCAAGCCAAGAATGCTGAGATCTAGTCTTCAGTATTACGTATCTCAGAATATGAGCACTCTATGTTTCCAATACGATGCATTCCTCAAAAGCAAGATGTATTGTAGTTTATGTGGTCTCAAGGTGATATTTACTTAAACCAGATGATACTAATCTAGAATACTTCAGAATACCAGCAAAGTTTTCACAAGAAAGAAAGAAAAGGTTGGTCTTCTGGCCAGACACAGACAGAAAAAAACCCTTCTCATTTTAACTGATAATTGATCCTTTAGAGCAAGATTTGGGTGATCAAATGGCAAGAAGAATAACAGTATTCTCGCCAGATTCTGAAACTGGGACATAGTCAGAATTCGCTCAGTCAGCTAGAGTTGCAAATGTCATCTCAATTCCGTTTTCTGCTTGCTTCTTCCCAGTCCCACAGCCTCGTGGCAGGATGCTGGATATCCCTGTGAGCTCTGCTGAAAGTGGAACATCTTTTTCAATGCCAGGTGCTGGATTGTTGTCAGTTATGCTGCTAGATGTTTGCCATTCTGGCTCATGTCACTGAGCGTAGCACCGTGAAAAAAAGAGGTTAGATTTTGATCACGGGATTTGTTTTAGAAATGAATACGTGAAAGGGGTTGGTAGCTGTGAGAAACTGGCAAGGATCTGCTGTAGCTTAACGGTTCACTGCTTACACAAACTGCTGATGTGTGTGTGTATATGTATATCTAGACAAAGAAAAAGAAACCCTCAGTTTTTTATACAAGTTTTTATTTAAAAATTAATTTTGGCTTATATCCAGATTACTGTTGTGTATTTTTTTATATTATGAGGTTTCTCAGAGGCCTGTGAAGCATCTAAAGAAACCCAAAATGTGTTACTGAAAGCTCTGCTGACACAAGATGGGATAGCGCTATAGGGATTCATGTCACGTATACTGCAGCGGAGGAGGAGGCTGTTCCTACGAGCAGCAAAGCAGAAGCACCAGAGACATGATAAGAGTAATTTCTAGCTAGGACTTTTTAAGTCCTGCTTAGTCACTATCTTGGAGAATGACTTCAGGCAAATCATTTAAAAAACTATTAAAAAAAAAAGAGAATATTCCAACATATCTAATCAGACACAGACATCAGCATTTGCCCTATTTGGAAAGGGAATTGTCAATGAAAAGGAAAAACAGAGTGAAGTTGGGAGACACTTAGAAGAGTGCTGCCTGAGGACACTAAAGGACAGAGCTGTCCCAGTACGAGGTGGGTAATATCTCATGCTTTGTAAATTGCTGAATATGTGTGTGTGAAGCTGGTGTGCTCACTTCTGACTTAGAATGGTTAGCATAAAGTAATCAATAAACAGAGTTTTAAATAGTAAGTCTTTTGTTATGGACACCACAGTTTTTCACCTATTTATTCAAGGGAATTGTATTAGCCAAAAGACTTTTTTAAGTACTTCTGTTGAAAAAGATGTCCTGCTGAGATTATTTCTTTGTACCTCATGAAGGATTTGTAAGAATTGCGCAGGTGTCCTTTAACACACATAATAAGTATGATTGTCCTTTTGATGTGATCATTGTGCCCCTTCTCCCTTTTGAAGACTATTCAGGGAACCAATTACTTGTATTGGAGACAATTGTCATGTGAACTGAACAGAAAGACCCTTTGACAGAGTGGTCTTATTTAAAACGTTAATACTTAGTTTGACTGGAGGGATATGATGCTTTTTTGTCATATGGCTCACATGTTTCTCTTAGGTTATGTGGTAAAAAGCTTGTCTGCACACATAGAAGGGAGCACAAAGAGACAGCGGCCGGCAGGGTTACCTGAATTACGGACTTGGAGGACACCCTGACCAGGCCGCTGCCAGGCATCCCAGGAGAGCCTCAGCCATGGGCCAGGGTGACATCCGTCAAGATGAGTCTCGGGAGCACCTTTCAGATGGAAGGGTTCACTGCATAGGGGTGTGGGACACGTTATGGGGTGCAGGGGAATGGGCATTTTGGGATTGCGCCAAAGTTATAATGGGATGTTTAGGGAAGGAAAGAAGTCAGGAAAGGAGATGAATCTAAGTGTTTTGGGGAGGAGCTATAATGGGAAAATAGAAGGATAAAGAGATCGAAAGGGCCAGTTGCAGGTAAACAAAGTTGGTACACTTGTCTGGTCATGCCCTGTGCCTGATCAGCGCAGTCTGTTCTATCTTCTTATCAAAGTCCGTTCTCTAACCCTTTTCCTGGCTGAGGGGCTCTCTGTTCTGCGTGGTTGTATGAGGGTCTGAGTGCCAGCCATTGGAGTCGGAGGGCCTGTGGTGCCAGCAGCTGGAGCGAGTGCGGGTGTGCTAGTGAAGAGCAAGCTGGACTAGCCAGTGAGGAGGCGCAGTGGCCGGGGAGCCAGCTGTGCCTCTGAGGGTGAGACCACGGAGGAGCTGGATACTGGGGACCAGGGAGTCCCAGCCATCTGGGTGTGGGTGTGGGTGTGGGTGTGTGGAGGGGTGTGTATCTGTGAGTGAGGTACGAGCAGCTGGAGTGGGACTGTGGTCTCGGGGGCTCAGATGTCCAGGTGCCAGCAATTGGGGAGACTGGGATATCAGGACAGCTACTGGGCAGACTGAGTGTCTGAGCCCAGCTGCTGGAGGGACCCACATTGTACATATGGATATGTATGTTTCACATTAAGAGACCTTCATCCTGCTCACCCAGAAAGGGGAACAGGATGAGGCTATTGGTGCTGTTTGTGTGAGTGTTCTGTGTGTCTGTATTGATCTGTGTGGCCAGCCATGTATATATGTGTATATGCGGTGTGTATGTGTGCTCTGTGTGCATGTGCCACAGTACTAGGAATATATTCTCAGCCTTGCTGCTGGTTGGACCTGGGGGCATGGATTTGCAGCAGGCTCACCTCTGTTAGGTTACTGGATTCGCTGTGGGCCCCCTCCCCCATTTCTTATTCATCATTTATTCTGTTGTCTGAAGAAATGTTTTTTATATTTTAATCACAAAACAATGAGCAATCACAGATCATACTGGCGACAAAGCTGCTTCGGGGACTGTGATGCCAAAGTTACATTTTGCACTCTGGCATAGGGGCACTGTATTGTACATCACTTACGTGAAAATTACATGGGTAAAAAGAGTTGAAAACATGCCCTATAAATTACTAAGAATTCTGTTTACTGCTTTCTATGCCTAACAAGCTATACTTTCAGTCTTATCACCTTCTGCTGTTATCACATCAAGCTTTACAAAGTAACTAAGAGTAAGGCAGGGTAGACCTAGAAGGCTGTCCATTAATTTGTTGTATTTGACTACCATTTCCTTTAAACTGTGTGGTCTGTCTGCTGGGAACCTACAATAATAGTCTGACCCTGTTAGGTTCTAGCTAGTACCATGTTTATCAGCCAAAAATCAGCCAGGTGGTATTTAAGATACTAGAAGAGGAACGCTTTCTTATGCCTCCAGCAGATAAACATTTGATGCCTTAATCTCCCTAACACTACAGTGCAATTTCTTAACTATAATCTTATATTTCTCCATAAATAAAATACTTCACTTTTTTATAAGAATGTGTATCAGTGATGAATAACGCTTCTCAAGTCATGGTTGTGGTTTGCATTATAATATAAGAGATGTTAATGTTGCACATGGTGTGCTTCCTTACCTAGAAGGACATTCATTTTCCTCTACAAGTGTCAGATCATCAGATGATCAGCAACTCATCCCTTGTTTCTGGAAGAATAGAACAAAAGCCTATTGAATATCTTGACTCATATTCTTTTTGCATGAAGCAAGCAGCTACAGAAAGAGTTCAAATACCCCAGGAGGGCAAGCAGTCGTCACTGATGACTCTGTGTTGAAAAGAGAAGACAGAGAATCCACCACTTATGAGATATTAGTAAGGGATGATGCACATTGAAATTAGTTACATGACATTTACGTGGAACTACGCACCTTAGGAAGCTTCAGTTATCTTGAAGGGAGGCAGAAGACAAAAGCCCACATAATCTTCTTAGAGTTATTCTAATAGCCCTGAAAAGGCAGAAGATACCAGAGGGGACCACTGTTTACATGGCTGGTATGAAAGGGAAGGTTTCCGTTTGTAGAACATTTATCCTAAGAGATGGTTGGATTTATAAATACCGCAGCTTACTTCTCACAGAAAAAAAGGTGATAATCTTCTCAACTGGAGATTAGCTGGAGCAACTATGAGGCTATTAACACAAAAATAAAAAAGGAAACTTAATAAGAATGCAAATGTGGTATAAACACAAATTCAGGATGTTGTTATCAAGGTCAACAGATGTGGAAAGAATGTATTTTTCAATTACTATATGCTACTGCTTGAAGGCAATATGCAAGAGGTATTGGAAATTCTCATTGATTAGAAGAAATTTGATATAACTGGTATTCCTAAAAGCTGATGAGTTGATTTGCATTATTAGAACATTAAAATCAGTGGATTTTACCCATTTTAGGAGAATAAAATAGGCAAAAGAGGTAATAGGGTATACTGAAGAAACATCACTGTGCTAACTAGCATAGTCTAGAAGACTGAAAAACAGCATAAATGAAAAGAAAAATAGGTTATTGTCAGGAATGCTGTAATCATTAGAGACAGAGGTCTCATAGAACTCTTAGAAAAGCATCCTTTAGTTCTTTTAAACATTATAGATGACTGTTTTCTAACATGAAAGATTCTGCCACCAGGTGATTAATTCATCTTTATCTGCTATAATGACAACTAAAATAGAGAAACAGATTAATTAATCACGTGGGCTGAATCAAGACTAGTCATTATGATTATATACAGTCTGGCAAACAAATGAATGTTTTCCATTAATCAGAAATAACTGATGAAAATTTACTAGAGGACCAAATTTGTTTGATCCCACAGTCAAGGCGAGCCCCCTCTGCCTCATTGGTAAAGTGAAAGTTAGAAATAAAATACAATATACAACACATGAAATAATAAATAGATACCAAAACCTGCCTGTTAGAATTTTTGGAAAAAAAAAATTCCTTTTGGAAAAAGGAAACTAACAACTTTGGGAAAAGATCCATGATGGCTGTGCTAACAATAATAGAGTAATTTTTTAAGGATATGAACAAATATTCAAGCAGTATGAATACGCCACATTGCTAACTGATGATTATCACTGAATATTTCTCTCCTACATTTTGAAAGAAGTACAATAAAGGGCTTATTTCACAGGAGGGTGATAAAATATTTTCCATTAGTAATGAAGAAGGTTAAAAACGTCTGCTGTGGCAGATGATTCTGAATTCACCAGGTCTGGATAGAATTCCAGAAGACATGATTGAAGGAATGTCTGACCAGCTGATGTGCATTCTTAAGAACTCTTGGAATAGTGGGTAAATTCCAGAAGACTAAAAAATGTGTATCTTGTGACATGACTAAATAAGAGACATTATCTTTGAAAGAAAAATTAATAAACAGCTGCTTTAATAGTGAATTATTTAAAAATTAAGTAATGTATGTCACTATGAATTCATAGAAAGTAGGTCATGTCAAACAAACTTGATTTCATTCCTTAAGACTACAGATTTGATTACTAAAAGTAACTTCTTGATGTAATATACTTTCATTTTTATAAGGCATTTGATTGTGTCTTGCATCACATCTTGATTACAAAATCGGCACTACACAATATTGACGAAGTATGCATTTAGTGGACTAATGAACTGGCTAATTAATAACCTATGAGTAAGTAGTTATCAACAGAAAATCACCCCCCCTTGAGTGGTTGTGTAAGGTTTGGGGGTGGGTCCAGCACTACAGAACGTTTTCATCACTCCTTTGAAATGGAAAATTTGTCACAGGGTTAAATAATGACAGCTAAGAATTATACTGTATGACATAAATTTCATGGTAAGATACATTCCATCAAACAAAATATATTTAAATGCAACCAAGCGTGAAAGCTATACATGTGAAAGACACTTATAGTTCAAATTCCATACAGTTAAAACAACACATACACAAACTTTCTAGTATCTACCCCTTTCTGTGATGTTATGCTCAACCTTCTACTGTCCCTTTGGGTCTTAAAATCCAGGCCAAGGTGTACAGCAAATCGTCAGCTTCACAAGACCCTCACTGGGAGGAGTGTGATGATGGTGAAGTCTTCTGCCTCACTGTAGGATCCAGTTGGCATCACTTCTATGTGTTTGCTAAAACAGTCTGCGTCTGGCTCTTTCTTCATTGGTCTGCAAGTGGATGTTACACCCAAATTTACAGTATTTGATGTAATTTACATGTCTTAGATACTTGTTCTTTGCTCTGTCACCCCTAAAACTGGTTTTGCCCAGCTCTGAAGACTGCATTACTTTGACGACCAGTAGTTGATGACCATTGCAACTTATTGCCAAGTGGCCTCTGGTGTCTCCTGTGCCTGTACGTTCAAGGCTTCCACTATCATCACATGTCCATGCTCCTTTACACAGCATTTCACACTGTCATAGGTAAGTCGTTGCACAGAGCATTACTACATGTTCTGACTATGTATTAGTCACAAAATATATATAACAATAGGAGATATTTGTACGACTGTATGAAGCTCAGCAAAAGCTAAACCAAAGTAGGTAGTTACCTGGTCATTGGGTAATTTCTGTTACGTGCTAAAACAAATCTGCAGGCAGTCCAAGACTAGTCCAGGCAAAGTTTGACCCATCCTGATGCTTGTGTCATTAACTTAATGCTAAGCCTGTGGTCTGTTACAAGCAATGACAACTCCGTCTTTGCTGGGCTACAAGGTTACAATATTGTGCTAGAAATTACAAGGGAGAATTACTTACAACTCAGTTTAGGGTTTATATACAGTATGATTTCCATATTTCACACTAGGTTCTGTTTGACTGAGTCTAATAATGTTTATTTTCAAAGTGAATTACGTAGTTTTTTTCTTCAATAGGAAGAGCAAATTTAATGGAGAGGTTTTGTTTCTCGATAGATTGAGATATGGTTGCCTTTTGTATTGGAACGCTTTCTTCTGCAAAAAGCAAGCAAGCAAACAAGCAAACAAACAAAAATGCTATAAGATTTTTTTAATGCATTGTCTAATATTGCCATGGCAACATTAAAAACTCCCTGTTAAGTTTAGTTCTGTGAAAACAGAAAAAAGCAATATTGTTACCTAATGACTTGGCTCCAGTCAGTATACCATGATTTTAAATCATCTAAAGAGAAAATTACTGTGAAATGTCTTAAAGTCAGTTGTCTGTGGTTACATGGGTGTTACTGAAACAGAGGAGATCCAAATGTCAGCTTTTTTTGACACAGAGGCAACATATCGTAACAGTATGTTCTCTGGTTTGTGTCTGTGTGCAGTCAAGGTGTTGGGTTTGACCGTTACTTCTGTAGTTCTTTGGGGTGCGGTAGCCTCAGCTGTCACAGCTTTTATTCTGCAATATCTTGGTAGATAAGCAATAGTTAAATAATCTCAAGTTTGAGTGGTGGAAGAACAGTGTCTGAATGTGTTCCTTAATTCTGGATGTCATTCTCCCTGTCGGTGTCAGTTGCCTGAACTTGACTTGTCTCACGCATTGCTGCGTGAAGAGGCAGTATGTCAATTGTTGCTTTTAAACTGTATACCTGATACGTTCCACTTCTAAAAGCTGATTAGTACCAGCATCTTTTGGAGGATCAGGGACAGGTGCTTGTCTCTGAGTAATAACAAGCCAAGCTTTCAGCAGCAATTCTAGGAATGAAATGACCATTAAGGACCATATTTAAACATTACACAACAATGTAAAACAAATGATAAAACTGGCCAAATTAAAAAAAAAGAAGAAAAAAAAGGAGAAACAAGATTTTATTAACATATGTATTGAGATAAAATAAAATAAAACAAAAAAATCAACATAGAATTAGCATTCTTTTTCTGTTAGTCCATCTGTCTTGAAAGAAGAACCCTTTTGGTTTTATTATGCATTCAGATTCTATGCACCTCAATTTACAGCTTGCTTTATTCACTGCATACAGGGTCAGTACAGGGAAAAACACGAAAGAATTCCATTTTCATGCAGCTTTTAGTGAAGAATGAAGTCCTTAAGCTGAGATGCCATCCCTATCATTCTTTAAATGTCTCTGAATATTCTGTTAGGAGGTTTTAACTGTTTTATTTATCCTAACCCGCTGTCACATGATAAATCAGACCATAGAATCATAGAATCATAGAAT
>NW_009192137.1:0-2407 GCF_000690835.1 Fulmarus glacialis | reverse complement strand
GATGGCACACAGATGCCGGCCCCAATGCGCCTTGAGAAGCGGTGCTCTTCTCGAGGGGACCCCGCACCTTTGCAAGAGCTTTAAAAAAAAAAATACATAAAATGAAATAGGCGTGTTGTCACTGAAGGGAAACCACCGCCTTAGCCATGAGGCTTTCACCAAGACAGCCACGTTCCCTTTTGGGCAAGCAGAGAGTCTCGAAGTCTGCTTGACATCTTGAAGCTTAAATAACCGTAAGGCATTGTTACTCCCTGGCAGCAAAGTGCCTCGTTACGCCTGATTGAGCTAATTGCTTTGAAATAGGATATATTATCTATAATTATAGAGATCTTGGAGGAGACGGCCAGCCTTTTCTTTCATCTTTTCCAAGTGCATCATAATGTCGCGATCAAATTAATTTGGGCCACTTGAAATAGTGCCTTCCTTTCAGCCCTGTTCTTCCGACCCTCAAAGAGCCGGGGACGCCTCGGCGGCTGGAGTTTGGCCATCCAAGTCACCGCTCCTGGTAACCGCCCGAGGACCAGCCCAGGTGCCTGAAGCCTTAGAAGTAGTTTAAGTTATGTTTGATCTGGGCGGAAAAGGAAAGGGGAACAGAGAGAGGGGGGGAAAGAACAAAGAGAAGAACGGAGGTCTTTTCGCATTATCCGACGCTCAGCGGAGAAGGAGCAAGCGACGGGAGCAGGGAGGGTTGAGACATGAAGGGCTTTGAGGGCTTGTAAAGCCCGCGGGACATTTTTAGCACTTGTGATAGATCTGGCTCTTTGCCCCCAGGGCTGAGCCGCTCGGAGCTGGAGCAAGGCTGGCTGGAGGGCGCGCAGGGAGCGCGGAGGGAGCGCGCAGGCGGTGCCCGGCGCGGCAGAGCTGCCCCGGAACCGCCCGTCCCCACAGCCTCCTCCTGTCCTGCGGGGCTGTCTGGTCTCCTAAGAACTGCTGTCTCGGGGGAAATAAAATAGAAACAAGGGAAACAACAACACCCCTCTCCTTTCTGAGTTCTGCCTTTAAGTCAAAGATAAGGTTTACAAAAGACAGACAATGCTCTGAATTGGCTTAGCGCTGCCTCCTGTCCTCCCTCCCCATCCCCCACGCACTCCTCCCAGCCCTTGTTGTATTCCCACCGAAATAAAATGCTATGGGTAATGGCTTTGCCTAGCACATTCATTATATTGAAACGGGACTGTTTAGGATGCTAATTGCCCAATATTGTTATCTAGCACAAGTGCCTTCAGGGAAGCGCCACGGTTCCCAATAAAAACACTGGACTGGAACAAGCACCAATAAAGTCACCTATTCCCCCCCACCCTTTCACTTCGGTTTTTCTTACAGCCCAGGGAGGAAATAAGAAAGAGACACCTAAAAGCAAGTCAGAGTATTAGCAAAACGGAACCAACACACACACACAAAAGTTCCTAAAATCCAGTTGTATTTTGGTCACGCAGAGCGCAACGCGCAAGGCGAGAAGAGTTTGGATACTAAAATTTCCCGCTAAACAAAGAAATACATCTCGGGGCAGGTTTCGTTTTGTAAATTTGATTTCTCCATTCCTAACTTAGAACCTGTAGATTTCATTAAGAGAGAAAGAAAAGAAAGAAAGGCGCAAGAAACGAAAGAAACTTTACTGGCTTCCCGTTTTCAGCCCAAGAGCTTGCCAGCATGTGAATTAGAATCAAGTCCTTGCTATGGTGCAGTGATTAAAATACCACCGAGTATGACAGAAACGTAAACACAAAGCGTTCATTGCTGGGAGATAAATAAAGAGCTAATTATCTCATTCTGTCAACTCTCAATGAGAGCGGGATCTCGCTCTCAGTATGGGACGCACACTCATCTCCTCAAACCTCAGCAACATCCCAATGTTCAAACCATTCTGCAAAAGAAAAGTGGGGGAAAAAAACCCAGCAGCTCTATTTTTCCTTTCATATTTCCACCAAAACAATGAGATCGAAAGCAGCCTAGGGGCTGCCTGGAGGTCTAATAAACACATCACTTTTTCTTTTGCGCAGTTGCGTTTGGGATCGGGGAAAAAAAAAAAAAAAAAGATCCTACCTGTAGGATCGGGTGGAGGGGACACCGTGAAACACGATGCATCGATATTTGTGCGTGTTTTCTTAGTCGGGGGTGGGGTGAGGGTGCATCTTCGCGTCACGCACCGGGCTTTGGGAAAATGTCGTGTGATTGGTAGAGCAAACTAATTTTGTCAGGCTGAATGTGCCGATGTCCCAGGGCTAAGGCGCCTTGCTCCCTTGATGCGGGTTAACGTCCTCAATAGTCCCCCTCCAGCTGAAGCCTTTGATCAGACCGCTGCTGGCGCCTAAAAACAACATCACTTGTCTGCCTATTAGAGGCACTGACTAATCGTGACAGATTGTTTATTCTCGCAATTAGCAATGCAGCCGCTTCTCCGAGCACC
>NW_009192136.1:0-1736 GCF_000690835.1 Fulmarus glacialis | reverse complement strand
GCTGCTCCCCGAGGGAGGGTGGGGGGAGTACGCCGGGCAATAGCCGTTCCTGGGCCATAGCCACCCCCCAGGCCGGGGGCACTTGTATCTCTTCCCTGGCCTGGTTCAAGTCCGGGCAGGCTGGGCTCAGGCAGGCTCCTAAGTTGCAAGCCCAGAAAGTACCAGAGCCCTTGCTTGACCTGAAGCGCGTACCTTGTCGTGCAGAGGTCCGTGTATCGAAAGCTAAGCGCGTGCCTAAGTGTTTTGCTGAGAAATTTGGTCTAGCGAACCCAGCGCTCCGTCAGCAGCAGGGTTGGTTTAAGTAGCCAGCAAAAGCAGCACGTGCAGCCTAAGAGTGGGGGCTCTCGTAGGGAGCAGCTGCAGCAAGAGGTTCCCACTGGAGGCGGGGGCCGGAATCCCGTGTGGTCAGTGGGCAGGTGACTCTGGTGAGAGCCCGTAATGAACGTGCCTTGGGTTAAAATAAGGGAAGTGACTTTTAGAAGACTTTGTAAAAGTTTTATAAACTGTTCGCTAGGAGTCAGCTGCTGAGGTTTTTACTACTGATGCTATTTAGGAAAGTAGATTTTCCCTCACAGATTTTGCCGTGAGGTGGTCTACCGCTTTCCTGTATGCCTCTCTAGAAGGCAGTAGCCCGTGTTAGTAGCTCTCCTCTGCAAAGAGGACCTGATGCGGAGCTTCCTGAGGTCAAAAGCAAGGTTTTGTAACGGAGCTAGAAGGCCTTTGGGTCCAGCCCACGCCGGGGCAGTCTGCCGGTGGGGCTGTGCAGCGTACTTTCTGTGCAGCCTGCAGGCAGATGTCCAGCTGGTCTGTTAGCCACGCTCCCCAGCGGCGGGGTGCCCTGGCGCCTCGCCTTCTCAGCAGCTCCCGCTAGCGCCAAAAGGAGAGCTGGGCAGCTCCTCTGCCTGCCCTACGCTGGTTAATTCATTTTGTGTTCTCTTACATTTCTGAAGTGTGCACAGGGCTTGGGTGGGGTCTTTTGAATTTGAGGATCCAGTTTGCTTTTGGAGGAGGTGGAAAAAGAATTTTGCATTGCAAACTTTGGGCTAAGATACTTCAGCAGTCGTTCTCTCCCATGTCCCAGCTTCGTGCAACTGCATCTGTAGGCATAAAGACGGTGAAGTATGAAGGGTCACACCCAGGACCCTCTGATGCTGTTGACTACTGTTGAGCGAGCACTTGAAATGAAGTTGAAAGTCATGTTACAAAAACATGCTTTTACACCCAGACTTTGAGTCCTGGTGCAACTTGTGTGTAAATAGGATTCATTACTCTTGGCAGGACTGTGGTAATGAAAGACGGTTTGCGGGACCTAGTCCTGTATTAGCGCCCATATCACTTCTCGACTTCACTTTGTTGAGGACAGCCTTTGTCAAGAAAGGGTTAATTTTCTATAGGATGGCTAAGTAGGATGCCACACTGTGGCTATAGAAACCAAATGCAGTCCCTAGCAAACCTCCCTCCTGGCTGTTACAGCCTTAGAATTACATCCTGTGATTTTCTTAGCAAGTGCTAAAATAACGAGAACTAAGCTGTTTGGCAAGGGAAGAAGGGAATGAGGCTGGGGAAGGCAAGGGAGAAGATGAACTCTGCAAAACTGTAGTTCGTGATCATTTGGATGAAGAGGGCTCGAGTTTCCCTCGTGCCATCTGCGAATACAGAGCGCGCCCTCCCATCCCGCAGTCAGGGGCACGAGCGTGTGGACAGATGTGCTCTGGCTGCAGCTGTGCCGGATGAAG
>NW_009192135.1:72834-111205 GCF_000690835.1 Fulmarus glacialis | reverse complement strand
TGAGGCTTGAGCACTTGCCGGTGAAGTCCAAGGCAAAAACATTATTGAGTACCTCAGCCTTCTCCATATCCTGCGTAACCAGGTCTCCCGTTTCATTCCAGAGAGGGCCCACATTTTCCCTAGTCTTCCTTTTATCTCTGATGTACCTATAGAAGCTTTTCTTGTTGCCCTTGATGTCCCTGGCCAGATTTAATTCTGTCAGGGCTTTAGCTTTCCTATTCCTGGCTGCTCAGACAATTTCTCTGTATTCCTCCCAGGTTACCTGTCCTTGCTTCCACCCTCTGTAGGCTTCCTTTTTGTGTTTGAGTGTGTCCAGGACTGCCTTGTTCATCCATGCAGGCCTCCTGGCATTTTTACCTGTCTTCCTCTTTGTTGGGATGCATCGCTCCTGAGCTTGGAGGAGATGGTCACTGAATATTAACCAGCTTTCTTGGGGCCCTCTTCCCTCCAGGGCTTTGCCCCATGGTACTCTACCAAGCAGATCCCTGAAGAGGCCAAAGTCTGCTCTCCTGAAGTCCAGGGTGGTGAGCTTGTTGTGCACCTTCCTTGGTGCCCTAAGGATCTTGAACTCCACCATTTTGTGGTCACTGCCGAGGCTGTCCTTGAGCTTCACATTCCCCATCAACCCCTCCTGTTGGTGAGAATGAATGTGAAGGATTTTTTTGGTTACAGCAATGTCTAAAAGTTGCAGCCAGGTTTAGAGCTTCACAGAAAAGGTTATGACCTAGACATACACTGTGAGACATCATAGCCCCCAAAAAACATACTGGAGTTTTACTGGGATATGAAAGATGTGAGCTCTTCACCTTGGTTTAGGAGAATATATTCAGGAAAGAGTATCTAAGGCCCAAAGTCAACAATGTTTTAGTGGATAAGTAAGAACCAAAATAGCAGGTACATATCTAAGCATTTTAGGGCAGTGATTTAATAAAAATTATTCAACTCTGATTTAGAGGAGTTGGGATATAAACTCACATGAATGCAATACGTTACAAGACTTGAGTCTATTATCTAAGTCTAAAATGTGCCTTAAAGCTGTGAAACAGTTATTTCTTTTCTGCATCACTAATAGCTGATGCATCGAAGTGTTTACCTTTGGCTATTGCACTACTCACTGGGAGGTTTCACTCTAGCATTCTTGTTCCCTGATTGTGAACCTGTGTGGTGATGCACTCCCATGTCTACTGGTTATATTAATGCAAAAAAAAAAAACCCAAAACCTGCAAGGCTGAGGGGCTGCTGTGTACATAAGATGCACAACAACTACTAAGGGAAGTCGACTCAGGTGGTCTTTAAGATGCAGGGGTGATATCTTCTCTCACATAGAAATACATACAGTTAGGAACACAGTTGAATAAGGAGACAGGATGGGTTGTGGTGATCAGGCACAGGGCATGGCCAGACAAGTGTACTGACCAGCAGCTTGTTTACATGCAACTGACTCCTTATATCCACCCACTCCCATTTTCTCATTCTCATTTCTCCGTGATCCAGCTCCACTCCCTTCCTTTCCCAGCCTTTGGCCCTTCCCCTGAACATGCCATAAGTTTTGCACATGCTGCATAGTAAGTTTTACACAATCCCACAAATTCCCTCAAATATCACATAGTAATTTGGCTCTTTCTTGTGAGACCCATGATAGTCTTGTTTCCCTGGTATTATCAGTTACTAAGTTCTGGCTGAATTTCTCCAAAATTATGTGTAAGTGGTTCCTTCCATGACTCATCAATCAGTGAATTCATCTTTCTGGTCTTCAGCACTGTCTCAGCTGTCTTCTCATTAAAGTTTGTGTACCTATGTGCTTAATTTACTGCTTTTCCTGTCTCTGCCCTTCACCTCTTATGCTGAAGAGCCATTAACCAGATCTCTTTTACAAATTAGCTATCCTTACACTAAATGCAGCAGGGATGTGACGATAGATGGATAAAACCTTCACAATATGGATATGACAAAACACACCAAACCAGGCTGACTGTGCTACCAAGGCGAGCTCATTAAAACCCATTATTAACGTAGAAGATCTAAGACAGTGCTATCTTACCTGTGCTAGACCAAAGGTATGTTCAAAATGAGTCTTGATGTAGTGTGCTTATTATGTCAGTGTTCTGTACTTCCTAAAAATGGTAATTCACCACATTCTAGAAAAGCTCCAAGCATTGATCCTCAGACCCCTCCTAACAAAATCTTTCTCTCAAAATACATCTCAAACGTTTTAGGTTATTACCAATAATGCAAGCATGGTCAGTTGCTGAAAGTTAGTCCTTGCATGTCTTTGTAAACAATGACAAAATAAAAAAGAACCCATGTTAACATGTTTTCATTTCTGAGAGCTCATAATCACTGATCTACTGCATGATATTTCCGTTAGCATTTTCAATAGTAGGATCCTCTCCGTGCAAGCACTGTGTGATCCTTGCTGTGTCTGCCTCTCATCTCATCTTTGGCTCTATGCAGTCTCACACATAGTCTCTTACCCATGCTTGAAATTCTCTGTGTGGACATTTTTGTCCCTTCTTAAAATATGCTTATTCCATGAAGCACGACACAAATGTCTTGCCAAAACAGCCACTCATTTTGTTCTCCATCTGCTGTGTCTTTTTCCCCATTTGGACATAAGTACCTAATTTTAGACATAGCCTATCAAACTCCAGGCATTCAGCTAAAGCCTAAGTTAGAATCCTCGTCATCAAATTGTCCTTCTATTATAGACAAAGAGGAAAAAACCATGCCTATCTCTGTCTTTCTTTGCCTCTTTCTCCTTTACACTGGCTTCAGAGGGGATCTGCAGTGCTTGCCTTACTACCAGCTGGTTCTTTAGGAGAGATGAGATGAATAGAAGCTCAACTGTTTTACTTTTCAATTTTATTTTCTTAGGGTACTTACCTTTATACTTAACAGTAAACAAGAAAGTATTTTTATTAGTATATAAATAATACTGAAATCTGTAGATTTTTTTCAGAAAAAATAATGAAAAGATGATGATTACTGTCAGAACTTGGATTTCAGAGAGATGCCATGTTTTAAATAAAGTTGTGTACACATTGTACATGAGATAAACTGCATATTAAATAGAAAATAATTCAATAAGTTTACTTACATCATAGCTTGATATCATGAAAAATTCCAGGATGTTTTTTCCCTTGGATAATTTTCAGCTTATCTTATATTTTTGTGCAAAACCACAAAATTATTTTTTTTGTTCAAAGACCAGCCCACTCTAAATTTCTTTTTCTCTAATCACCCATAATTCCATGTTCTTGTCACTTTCCAAGAAAAGAAGAACACTGTGGGGTGTCTCTGCTTCCTACATGAAGCTGTAATATACAATTTCATTCCCTTCCCAGTCTAAACAGTCTTTCCTACTTTGGCTAAAACTGCTATCATTTAAGCAAGTATCTGGAGTTAAGACTTTCTCTTGGATAAATCGTAGAATTAACTAGAAGCTATACATGTATTAACTGCTATATGACAGAAACAAACTCCTACTACCTCACTTCCCTCCGCCCCAGAAATGACAGTTTATAGAGATTTCAATATGACCAATTCCAGTGCTATCCCACATTTTATCTTAATTCTAGTGCTTCTCTTCTCTTAAAGGTGTGAATTAATTTAAGCTTGCAATTAGATGAAATCAAGGTAGCACCACTTGGGTTAACAACTGTAGAGTAACAGAAAATCATCCCTTTTGTAGGTTTGTTGGGGTTTTTTTGTGGAGTTTTGTGGGGTTTTTTTTTGTTTGTTTTGTTTTGTTTTGTTTTAATCACTGTGCATATGTTTTTTTGTCACGTGCTACAAAAGCCCTCTGTGAAAGCACCCATCATGTCAAGTGTGCTCTCTGCACTTGAACAATGCCTGAGCTTAAAGGAAAATATTTTAAAGCTGTAAGGAAACTGTCGTTTTCCAGATGGCTAATCAAATGGAGGACACAAACACACAGGCGCTGTCTCCAAAGAGATGTATTAATAATGGATGTTACTCACTTGTGCTGGAATGGGACAGGGACAAAGCAAGGGGAATAAAGCTGATACTGAGCACATTGTAATCAAGAATTTTTAAAGCTCCCTGTTCCTTTTTTAAAAGCCTATCATTCATTCTAAATGTGCAAAATTCTTGATAGATTATTTAAGGGATACTTGCTTAGAACAGCAAATAAAATTACTACCAGGTTCTGAAGTCATGGATTTAAAAAAAAATATGAAAAGCTGGGCTTCAATAAGGAGTCACTTTGCTATGAAAGAAAATTCATAAATTAAGGATTATTCTCTACTCATTCTCATCCAGCTGAGCCATGTAATACCTTCCTAATGAAACCTTCATTGGAAGAAGTTTCACCTTGTATCTGCCTGGTTCAAATGCTGGGTGTTTCTGGAAAAAGACTTCAAAGCACTGCATAAAGATAAGGAGGTTCTTACCAGATGCTTGGGAAGCTCTAGAGGCCTCCATGGCCATGAAGTCCCACTGAAGCCACTCTAAGATCAAACATCACAAGGCTTCTGGAAAACAAGGAGGTGTAACAACCCTCAAGATAGGATTGAATGTCGTAAAGCGTTTGCTGAGGCAAGCTGTAGAATTAGCTGCAACAGGCAATCTGAGTTGTCCTCACATGCCTACTCTGTCCCTTCACAAAGACACCAGAAGGGAATACATGCCTGCATTTCTGTTAACAGTCTATCATACTATAGTTTAAAGCATCAGAAAAAGTTGGTTTGGTGCTTACATGCCGGACAGCAAGTTAGTGCTATTTGTCTGCTTTCTCCTCTGTAGGCTTGGTAAACTGGTGCATAGACAGAAAAATCAGCCATCGTATAGTACAGCTTAGGAAGTAGAGCTCTGATGTGTGAAAAGTTTCCAACGTATGTCAACAATTCCATGGCAGGAGAGGAGATAGGTCCCCTTAAGCGTATGGTAAAGTTTGTATGTGTTGCATTTTGTAAGTGGAAGATACGAAGCCATATCTCTTCTAGCTTTAATCTGGCTATCTATCTCAATTACCAAGACTGGCAATGTAAGAGTGAATTGCACTGTGGGGAACTTGATAATTATTTGGATTTCTAACTTATATGCTGCATTTTCCCTGCTATTACTACCCTTCATAGCTGTGACCTTCACACATCTCAGTCACACTTCTTGATAACCTCAGAGACAGAATCTTAACTGCAGGCTTTCTTTCCTCACTTGAAGTTAGAAATTGAGATTCAGCATAAAGTTTGCTGCTGATTTATGATTGAGTTTTGAAGAGTCCTGGCTTGTTACATATTTTTTTCACTTGGTGCAGACATAGCTTTATCTTCAGTGCAGCTCTGGCTTGAGCGTCTGTGTTCTTTGACACCAGAAATTCTAAGTGAAATACAGGAGGATGCAGAAATAAATATTGAGAATAAGAACAGTGGTGCGGGTTGGAGAATGAGAGAAAATGGACATGAGTTAAAGCAAGGAAGTTTCTGACTGGATATAAAGAGAAACATTTTACCCATGAGGACAGTCAAGCAATAAAAAAGGCTGCCCAGAGAGGCTGTGCAGTCTCAGGCTGTGCAGTCTCTATCCTTGGAGGTTTTCAAGATCCAACTGAATAAAACCCTAAGCAACTTGTTCTGACCTCAGGGCTGGCCTTGCTTTGATCAAGAGGTTGGAATGGAGCCCTCCTGACATCCCTTCCAATCTGAACTATCCTGTGATCCCGTGATAATAATAGTAAGGAAACTGGGCGCCGTCAAAAATTTTCTGGAAAGGTTTGAGAAAAGACATCAGTCTATAATGTTAGTTCTGTTGGGTTGTTCAAATCTAAATACAAACTACCTTTGGACTATGAATAAGCCTCGAAGCTCAGATCCTGATGTCTCTATTCAGCACAGATCCAAAACTCTAACTGTTCTCTGATTTGCATGGGAGCAGACTAAAGAAGGACCTTAAACAGATAGAAAATGAGGAAATGACCAAAGAAAAGAGCAATAGGAGAGAAGGGAATTTCCTTTAAGGCTTTTCAGATGCTAGCTAATGTGTTGTTCCTCTGTAGTTTATGGAGTTACACTGATGTGACACTGTTGTAAATGAGATTCCCATAAAATCCATGGGACATTGAGAAGTTTAGAGTGAGATTCATGGCAATGTGAAAATTAAATGTCTGATTTAAGCTAGCTCTCCAGATGCCCCATAACATAGAGTGAGAGGTGTGTTTTTAGATAGAGGCTCATATCTTAAAACATCTGTCTTAAACAGGCTGGGTAAATTGCACCAGTCTCTCTCCAGTGAATACACAGAATACCCCATGAGTAACTTAGATCAGAGTCCTAATGTTCACAAGGCCAAACTTAGGTTAAATAAATCCATCTTTGGTTACAAATTTGCCTCTCAGACCTCTATACAAGGTGATTTCATTGAATACTATAGTAATAATTGTTTTCATTGACTGCAGTAGACTTCTCATGAAATCCTTAATTATAAATTCGTTTTAAGGTCTTCTTTCTGCTGTAAATTGTCAGCGAGTTAACAGATATGCAGGGTCAGTCTCCTTGGTACAAGCACATGATCCCCACATGTTTCTGCCTTGTTCATTTTTTGCCTTCAGCTCTCAGTCAAGCAAGAAAAAGCTGTGATCTACCTCAGTTCACAGAACTGTTTGCATTGAATCTGAAGTATCATGACTCAAACTACAAAGACATTAAAAATATTTTAATCAAAATATTTGGATTGAACAAATCCTTTTTTACTTTTCTGGTATTGTTTAAAGACTTTAAAAAACTGAAAGGGTTTGAAACCCAAATAATATTTTGTACTGAACTTAAAACAGAAGGTTTTCTGGTTTAAGGTGTGGGGGTTTTTCCCTTTCCTTTTTTGAATTAGCCAAAAGTGGGATAAATATTTGTTTTTGTACTTGAGATTTTACAAAGCTGTGTGCACACTGACAAATAATCTTTTTTCTGTTTCTTTTCACACAAATTTCTTTGTAAGCACTAAGTTCCCCACTAAATCTGTGTAGGTCTGTGCTTTTTATCTCCCTTGTTTAGTCACCTGTTTTCTTGTAACCACCTTCCCCACTATTTGACACACAACAGGGAGAGGGGAATGCATCATCCCCAGGGGCCAAAGATTGGCATTGCCTTGGCAAAGAAAAGAGAGTAGTGGAAGACGGTTGCATCGCTTTGGTTGTCTGTGCTTTCTCTTGTGGTGCTGATCATGTTTGATTAGCCTGGTTAATGAAGAACATCTTGTTAAAACTAAAGTTCTGTAGTATTTAGCATATTCTTGCCAATTGTTAATTAGCGTATTGACAGGAGAATGTTTTGGATTTCGTTTTTCAGCAACATCCTCTTCCCTCCCTTGGTCCATCCTGCCAAAATAAAGATCTTTCCAGTCACAACATGTTTGAGAGCCATATGACACGTCTGTGAAGGCTGCCTTGGAGCACTGGTGTGCAGGAAAGATACATATGTTACTAGCCAAAGCCAATGTGAAGCCTGGAAGCACAGGAGATGCAGGGCTAAGGAATCCTTTGCATTACTAATTTATCATGTAGATACAGATTTCACATCCTTTACTGTTACTTTCCCTGTTTGGGGCAGGTTCTGATATTCACTTGTGTTTTTGAACAAGAGCCCATTGGCACAGAAGCTGCATATATAATCTCTACTTCAGGAGCAAGTGTTTTGTTTGCCCTCTTTGTGCTGACTGAGATACTTACAATCTGATATTCAGCCTCCCTTAGGGCAGCTTTGGGATTTTTATGGGGTTTCGTACATTCGTATCTCTTGCACTGGTGCTTTTCAATGAAGAGAAAGAGGTGTGACTCAACAGCTTTGACCTAAATTGCTGAGAGCTATGCACTACATCACTGTCACTATAATATAGGATACATGGGTAGGTGTCAAAGGGTGTTAGAGCTCTCTTAAGCCCTCTTCAACCACCAGTAATTCTGCTCTGCATTCAGACAGCACAGTGTAGCTGGCTTAATAGCTCAGTACCAATAGACAGGAAAGTCTTCCCAACTGCACCAACCCTACTCCCACACTTGTCTTCTGCTGCCTCTAGTCCAACTCATCCATTAGATCATTTAATCCTGAATCATCAGAAAACTACTGGGATGAAAGGACTGAATCTTTTTTTTTTTTTTTTTTTCCAGTTTCAGTGAAAATTTTAATAAGAGTTTAGTTTTAATTACAGCACAGCAGAGAGTGTGACCACTGATGAGGCTGCTACCAAGGAGGGGCCTAGATCATATATTTGGGAGGAAGACAAAGAGTAGGGGAGTGGGGAACATTTTGATGGCAGTTGACTATAAGGTAAGGTTAGGTCAGGGTTGCTGGCATGTTATATAAGTTAGGCAGGGGCAATGTTTTGCATTTGTCTTTGGAGACGGCTACCTCATTCCCTTGACTATGCAAGGTGTTTAGGTTTTAAATGCAAGCACCAAAGTGCCTGAAAGTAAGCAGCTGAGTCTCTCAACTACCTCTCCTTGTAGGTTTTATAATGGCCAAGTCTGATCTTAAATTTGCTTGCAAAACAATCTGCTCTTAAATCAGTTAGCAAGTCACTTCATGAATAAATAGTTGCATTAAAATGACAGAATCTTGTTACAGGCTATATTTTTTTGTCTTTGTATAAGATACAACTAAAATACCATGGTCGCAACTTTTGACAGTTCTATCAATGCCAAATTAGACCTTGGCTCGTTAATTTCTGCTCAACAGTTGGGATTCTAATAGCTCAATGATTGACATTTTGAAGCCGTTAACTTCCACTCAGTTTGATCACCTGCAGGCAGGAGTCTGTAGTCAGCTCCTCAGTTTCTGACAGGCTCTCCTAGGTTAACGTGTGCTCTCTATATGACATGTGAAAACCAAGCCTTCATCTGCTAGATGGATGTTTAAAGGAATTTTACTAAAATAGCATGTGGGGGAAAAAAAAAAGAAAAAAGGACACAGTGAAACTTCAAGCTGAAAAGTTTATTTTCTGGAAATATGAGGTTTTGGAGGGCAAGAATCAATAGCATCTGAGGTCTGGATAGCCACGCTGTTAAACATTGGACTTTTGTGGGTGTTTGCTGCTGGACTAACAGGTAGCTAGATAAGGTTATTTAGAAAACATTACATTTCTGAGTGGTTCAAGACATGATAAGGGATCAGGACTCCTACAGAAGAGTGGTTTTGCACAGCAATGTTCAGTGTATCCTGGACCATCAAGAACTGGTTCCATTTGTCGGCAAACTCTTCTTTCACTCTCCTTTCTTCTCTTCTTCCAAACCTGCAAGCTGCTAAGCAGGTAACACCCAGAGATGTAAGTGTCTGGTCCTTCTTACTAAAGTTAGGGTGTGCTCTCTCATCTTCCACCTCCTTGGGGCCCTAGGTGAAATTATGCTGTAGAGTGTGCAGGAAATAAAAATCAAGTGCAAAACTGCTCCTAGTGCCTCTGTCTCCATATACCAATATGCCTCCTGGGTTGCCAAGAAAGTTACTAATGGATCCCACGGGTGAATTTGCTGTGATTCCTCATGAATGAAATGAGGGAGACTTTATGTCCTTTATGCCGCATTCATCTCAAAGAAGGAAAGCAAAAATAACAGAAGAAATGTTATCCCTACGTGAAAAAATCTTGAAAAATTCAGAGTAAAAGAAAATAAGCTGGTAGTAATCCCTATGAAAAATAAAACCAATCACTGAACAAAACTGAGAAACCGACCTCCTGTGTAGCTAAACAATTTCCTTTGCAGGCTTTTTGGTATAATTCTGCAGTAAGAATGTAATTCTGGGTGAACTTTAATAAGAGGATTTAAACCAAGAAAACCGAACCAGCCAAACCAATTTTAGAAAGGCTCTTGTTTTCTGCACTGCACAGGACTCGGCAAAAAGCCAGTAAACATGTGCATGATGTGTGTTCTGTTCCTTCAAAAATTAGCTTTGGAGAGGAGCTGTTAAGCACTGTGGCCTGATCCATGATTGCATCCAAAAATATCACAACATCTGGTTCTTACAATCTTTCCTTTTAACTCCGTTGATGTATGGACATTTCTGGCTCTCTGAGCAGCATCAAAAACAAGGGGTGAGAGTTCAGTCCCTCTTCCATTCCTAGTTTCAAGCAAAACAAAAGCTGTTGCTCTTGATTCACGCAACTTTTATTGATGAGCTTGACCGATAGCTTTGTCTTACTTCGTCACCTCTCCTTCCTGCACTGTCCCTGCACTGGAGTTGTGCAGGTGTCATGGAGAGACAGGAGGCAACACGGAAAGGCAGCTAAGGACAAGTCCATCCATTTGGCTAGAGGAGAAAAGCGGGTGGTGGGAGTGGGGCATTTCTTTCTGGACCCCATTCAGTGCCCCTCTGTGAAAAACTTTGCCATTGGTACTTGCTTATAACCCAGATGTATGGCAAAATGCTGTATGCAGATGTGTCTGGGAGGAAAGGAAAAGAGGATTTTAAAGCTCTGTTGGTAATGTGTGATATTTGCTCTCCGCCTGTCATCCTCTTTCTTTAGGTGGCTGGTTTTTATCCTCTTATAAGAAAAAGAAAATCTTTTATCTTCCATGCTGTTATAATTCTGCCTTCAGAACTTGAACTTCCTTATTTTTGTCAAGCTGAAGTGAGTATTTTGGATTTTTTGAGTTATTTCTTCTCTTTGAAGGCATGTTCATTGCTGCAGTGGGGATCTAGACTGGCTAGAGATCAAATTATATCTGTAATGTTTGTGTGAGTCTGTGTCCTCTTCCTCCATATTATTTTAAAAAGAGAGTCTTGGCATATAGTATAAATTCCTGTTCGTTAAAAGGGGCATTTAGACATGAAGCTATTGTTATTAGATCTGACAGCTGGGTGTTTTTAACTGTGCACCTAAATCTGGCAGCGTTGGAAATGAAGAAGAAAAAGGAGACCTTAGAATGAAAGTGGGAAGGAAGGGGTTCTTGATTGGAAGTTAGGGCACCTGAAAATGATGCTTTGTCATCTCATAGTCTGCACAGCCTCTGACATGTTTTAGGAATGAATGAATCACTTGACAGTTCTGTACTTCAGTTCTCCACTCTCTACTTTGTTTACAAACGTTTTTGATGTTTGGGAAAAAAATGCTGTGTGTAAACCTGGGGGTGAGAGGTGTGAAGAAGGGGAAAGAGAAAAGGGGTGCAGGGAAGCCTTTGTGTCAGTGCTCAGAGCTTAATGCTTTAAATTGCTTCTGCAAGCCATTAGCCATGACACATAGTACTTATCATATATAATAACACAGCACCGTGTTTGCATGAAGTCTGTCTCGAAAGAAACAGCTGCTACCTGTGGATTTACATGCTTATTCTTTATCAGTGGATTACTTGTTGACCTCAGGCTCTGTCTGCAGAGCTGGGTAAATGCATGGCCTCTGCAGGAGCTGGGCACCATTTACTCTGAAACCTCCTCCTCTGTTACTGTATTATCCAGTGATTCTTCTGTGAAAGGGTTAAAAGTTTTGTATTGACTAGGGAGCCAGCTCTTTCCTTCCCCTGGATACAAAGCAAGTGGAAATTTTCTGTGTTGAAGTTTGTGGTGAGTGTGTCTAGTATCAGATTTTCTAGGGATATATAAAGCGTGGGGAAAAGACATCAGCTGGATTTTGTTATAGATGCATATTTAGAGCAAGGAGGAAAGAATAGACCATTTAGTCCATTTCCTTACACAAGCTTGCCATAAAAAATTGTTTACTCTGGCTGCATCTTACTGCCCAGCTCTTGTTAACAAATTCCAGGCTGGGAGTTGAGATTTAATGCTTTAAAGGGCATGTAATTTTTAAGAGGAGGATCTGAAAAACACCTCCTTGCAGTGTATGTTGCAGGCTTGTTCAAGTCATATAGTTTACTCTTTCTCTAAAATATCTTTCCTGCATTTGTATAAATGGATCACGGTCTACAGATGAAAAACACAAATTGCCCAAAGAAAAAGATCACACAGCTCATTTCGTGCAACCAAGCGAAGAGGGTCCTGGTATTTAAGGTCTCATCCAAATTGCTCTAAGCAGAAGGATGCAGTCTAAATCATTCCCTGGGCTTTACACAAACACTGTAAATACCATGTCTCATTGATATTTGTGAGTGATGCGCTGAGAGCTGATGGAGGCTTTTTTCTGCAGCTTAGCAACAAGCAGTGACTGGCAAATTCCTCTGCTCTTCAAAATCAATGCCACTTTTCTGGATCATTTCCTCATCTTCACGATCATCTGTCAGAACAGTAAAATGACAGTATGTTCCCAGTGGCAGTGTGGGGTCTGCTGCAAGCTTTGATGGTTAGAGGATGAACTTAGCCTTTTCAAAGTCAAACATATTATGGTTTTGGATCCCATATAAGCATTAGCTTGCTTTTGACACTGTTAATCTGGATGTCTTTTGTATTCCAATAAGCTTTTCCCTTTGCATGCAAAATATCACTGTGAGAACATGCAGTGGTTGATTCATACACCAGTAATACATGTTTGTTACTATTGCTATCTATCATTATAACACCTGTGAACCTTAAGCATGGATTGTGATCCTGCTGTGCGAGCCCAGAATAAAAAAATTGACACTGTCCTGGGGAAATGTGTGATGACAAAAAGCAGAGCAGCGAGAGAATGGACACTGGTGAATGGGCGAGCACAGGGAAAATAAGGAAAATAGCTGGTTGTCATTGCAGGTGGGATACTGTTGACAATAGCTATCTGAGATTAGCATTGTGGGGCTTTTTAGTGAGAATTGGAAGGAAAAGAGCTATGTCTACAGGTGTTTATGAGCAACTTCTGGAGAGCCAGAATTGCCTTGGGACCATCCCAGGCAATGGGGATGCAGGAGTCTGCTGGAAGTCAAAGCTGAAACTTGAACATCCTGTTTGCCGGTTAAAGGTGTTAGCTGATGCTCAACCATTCAGCAAATTCATTAAACATAATCAGAGGAAGGATGCTCAAGCAGGATAGCAGGATCACCTTGCTACAGAGAAGTCAGATGCAAGGTAAACCAGAAGGCTGTATCTCAAGACAGCTGCCTCCTCCTACAGTAGAGAGAAGAATCACATCAACCTTTCTTCTGAGCTTCTACAACTCAAGTCCCTTGTTTTTGTTTAGCTGCCTCTGAGGTACGAGTTCAGATTTTTCATCTTTTTTTTTTTTACATCTTATTCCTGCCAACCCCTACACACAACTTCCCACTTAAACTACTTTTACCTGCTCTACCATTTCCTCTATCTCCTGATACTGAAGGAGACAAGGCAAATGACCAGTATTTGATAGAATGAGAAGGATCTTGCAAAAAGATGAAAAGATGGTGTCAGTCTGGGTAAAATAGTAGGCCAACAAAAAAAGCTAGTGGCATTTCTGATCACTGTGAGCAAAGCAAGGTTTGGCCTAGCCAGGGAGGAGGCTTTTGGAGTTACTGAGATACAAGAAGGAGGAAGATGAATTACAGCTTTTGCTCTGTGCAAATTAAAAATAAAGTGGAGGTGTTAGAATCAAAGAATTGTTTAGTTTGGAAAAAACCCTTAAGATCAAGTCCAATCATTAACCTAGCACTGCTAGGTAAGAAATATTATGCAGAAAAGGACCACAAAACTAAATCAGGTTGGAAGTGAAAAAGAGGCCGTATTTGAGATAGAAGGATGGTGCTGTCCAAAGCAACTGAGAAAAAGCAATTCTGAAGGGTGGACAAAAGGAATTTGAAGTTTATTAGGTTTCATATCAAAACCAGGCAACCTTGTAGAGAAGAGAAGAGTTATATGAATACTTCATACACAGTGTTTTTTGAGCAGGTCTCAGCAAGTTTAATGAGCTGGATGAAAAAGTGGGGCGTAGAGAATGATTCAGTACAGGTTTGTGTCAAACACAGAAATTCCCTATGTTTGGCTTCAGATCCTATTTGACTCACAAAACAGTTATGGTTTGTTTCTGGAGTTTTGAAGCTTATTTCAGCTTCAAATGTCTATATTGCTACTACTTAAGAGATTTTCAGCACTCACTGCTGAGTTTGAGAACTGTGTTATCTGCTGCTAACCACTCTTGCAAATCATGGTTGATACTTCTCTGTCCTACTGGGTAAGTTTGTCACCAGTCACGCCTGTTCGTTACACTTACTGCCAGTCATGCCTGTTGTCCGTCTGCTGCTTTGCTTTTTTAGTCTGATTCTGCTTTTCTAGTCTGTCTCTGCTTTGGATGGATGGGGCCCTTTCTCCAGAGGGCTTGACAAGAAATGAAATGCTATTGAACAGGTACAGAGTTCTTCCCAGAAAAGAGAGGTTTCCTGACAAAGACTCTTCCTTTCCCAGAAAACTGTCCCAGAACCATCTTTGCTCAAAATTTACTTGCTATCTAGGCTGGAGGCTGCAACATTTGGGTAGTGTGACTTTCTTACGATAGACACAGGTTGAGTTTAGCCAGTACAATTCAACGTGTACTCACATTATTGCAATGAGAGTCTCTGCATGCTCTCAACTTTTTCAAAAGGGAAATGTAAATTTTTAGTTCTGCAGACAGAATTGCAAGGAGGCTGGGGAGAAAGTCTGTCTTCCTAGACTGTCTAGATGTTGACCATCTGAGCTTCTGCAGCATGTGACTTTGGCCTTCTTTGATATAGATGTTATAATCAGTGAGGTCACGAGTGGGCATTCAGGTACTCCATGTTGCTGGAGTTGCTGAACCTCATAATCTGGTTGGGTCTCCTGGCTGTTGAATAACTCGAGGTTGGGGATCCCAAGACAAACTCATCCATCCAAAGGAAGAAGAGGGATAATTAAAAATGTTGATGAGCTATGTTATCACTCTTAAAAGAAGTGCTCAAGGAAAACTTGTAGGGATCATGTTAGCTCTTGGAAGTTCAGCTGATAATCAGTGTAGGCTGGTCCTCTTTTTTAATGGTCAAAGCATATTTCATAAATGCAGTTTTACAAATTAAATGTGCCATTTGTATGGATATGAGAGTCAGACTTTGCACTTCTAACAGTGGAATGTATCTCAGAAACTATAATCATTGCACCATTTAACTGCAGGGACAAAAAAAAGCCCCACAATTCAGTCACTGAAAACCAACAGTTTTGCAAAATTGCACACGAGAAAATTCTGGCCTTCACTTGGAAGGTGTGCTGGTTTCCTTGAACTGAGATACACAACAATAATAGATGGAGAACTTTAATCTTATACCAGAATCTTAATCTTAAGCCAGAGATTCCAGCCAAAGAATACGATAGTGATCATACTGTTGCTCTTTGCTGTCTTTTTATGCTTGATGTCCTAATTGTAATTGAGGAGGACCAATATCCTCTGCTTGTTTTCAGACTGAGCTTATCTTCTGTTGGATAGCAGAAAGCTTTTGGGGTGAGTTGCCTTTCTGATGCCAAGTTCGTCAAGAGGATCTTGTATCATGTGGATCTGAATACTGTTTCGGGATGTCCTGGTTTCGGCTGGGATAGAGTTAAATTTCTTCCTAGTGCTGTGTTTTGGATTTAGTATGAGAAGAATGTTGATAACACACTGATGTTTTCAGTTGTTGCTAAGTACCCTGCTAGTCAAGGACTTTTCAGCTTCCCATGCTGTGCCAGGTGCACAAGAGGCTGGGAGGGAGCATAGCCAGGACAGCTGACCCAACTGGCCAATGAGGTATTCCATACGATATGATGTCATGCTCAGTATATAAATAAGAGGCATGGTCCAGGAAGTAACAATCGTTACTTGGTTATCGGTCAGTGGGTGGTGAGCAATTGCATTGTGCGTCACTCACCTTGTATATTCATATTCTACCATTATTAATTATTATTATTATTATTATCTCTTCCTTTTCTGTTCTATTAAACTGTCTTTATCTCAATCCATGAATTTTACTTTTTTTTACCCTTCTGATTCTCTCTCCGTCAGTGAGCTAGTGGCTGTGTGGTGTTTGGCTGCCTGCTGGGTTAAACCACAACAGGAAAAACAATTTCATTTTGAAAACTGACAGATTTTAGCTGCCTGCATCTACATGAGCATTTTGGTATGGATTAGAAGTGCATTTCGAAAGTGAATCTCTCATTCTCCACAGTTACCATGCTGTGATTCACATCATGGAGCAATGTCAGAGTAAATCAGCTGAATTCCTTTTGGGTGCAAATTAACTGGAAGATGCACTTCTGGAGAGCGTCTAAAACTCCAGTGGACCGGAGCTAGGATAGGGCTAGGTTAGTTCAAAATAAAACCTCCTGAAAAATGCATAGTGCGGACACTGGCTCTTCAACACTAATTATTTTGCTCTACAAAGCTGCTGCATACTGGGCTGCAGAACTTGTTAAAGTAGGCATAGACTAGAGAGAAACACATCAAGAGAAATACTGGCAATTAAATTAGAAACAAAGCAGTAAAGTGCAGTATCGTGGTTATGAAAGAAGGCCTGGGTTAAAAAGTCTCTAGCTCTTCAGAAAGTGAATGTGTGATTGAGCTCTGCTATCATCAGCAGAATAGATTATGAATTTTTCACTGAACTTCTCATGTTGTCTTTGCAGACCTGGACTGTTCTTCTACTGAACTGAATCCCTGTCACCAGTCCAGAGGGGAAAAAAAATTACTTAAAGCTTTCACTGAAGATGAAAGCACCTAGAGGTATCTCTGCTCTTCGCTTTCAAAGTGAGTATTTCAGAAGAACTGGGCTGATTTCTTGCTCTCAGAGTATCACGGGTGAGTGACCACATCTCAGTAATAAATGGGGAGTGCCTTGCTCGGAGGTCATGAGTTACTTCTGAGTAATTTAAGTACACTACACAGCTGCCACTTTTTACACTTTTCAAGTCAGATAGTAGCCCTCATGCCTATTGTGGCATCTGACAGCACAAGTCCACTGCCCTTCTCCATGAACAAACCAGAAAGTCCAGTTCTTTTAGCATGTGGCCTACCCCTTGGGAGCCATAAGGGCTGAGTGCCACTTGTAGGTGATGATACTTCAAATAGTCCGGGCACCTAACCTTCTCCTTTATATTGAGAAGTGGGAGAAAGCTTGCTCAGAAAGGTTCAGATGTTCAAGCCCCTTTCTGAAGTTCTTATCTGCCACATGGCTGATGAATATGAGGTGTGCCTTTTATGGTCTGGAAATAGCCCTGAGAACAGAGGTCGAAATCCTTGGCATCCCCAGTGTAAAAGGATCTTCACAGGAAATGCCACAGCTCTCAACAGCCTGAAAAACTAACACTGTGCCAAGGTTTGTCTCCTTTGGAAAGCAATTATTGATTAGATATGGCCTTACTAATTAGTTTGTTTCTTACCAGAGGTGCTTAGATGGCTTAAATGATCTTTTCCACATTTATCATCACTTGTATCATTGACAAAACTCATGAGGCTATTTGAGGCTCAAACTTCTATTTCCATGAAAAACAGGAGAATTACTCTGAAACTGATAGCTACAGGGTATGGTGTCTCTAATTAATTTTGTAAGAAAGTCATAGTCAAGTGGATTGTGAATCTTCAGCAGCTTGGTGTTTGCAGCTTATTTCACTCAGGCCCTATCCATGGTCCTGTTAATCTTTTCCTGGTATTCCTGATGTCTGCAAATCAAACTGTACTTTTGAACAGCCACACACCTGATCCAGCTGCATTTACCACTTCAGTTTCAAGCTAAGGACAAAATAAGAAGAGAAGTCTGCTTCAGAAAAATTAAAGCTTTCTGATTTTAATAGTCTGATTAAGAAAAAGAGATAAATGTTGTGAAGTACTGAGATTTGGCAGAACTGTGATTAGAAATTAAGTGGAAATATGTGCAGCTCAAAAGTTTCTTGGTTGCATGTAGAGTATTCACTGTCATGGCTTCTCTGTTATGGGATACTTGATAAGCAAAAGTCACTGCTAAGCAGGTAACTGTGATGTGTTGTATGCTTTTCAGTTCTTGTAATTATTCAAATTGTATGTCAATTTAATTTAAATTGTCAGTTTAAAAAACTGACTTAATTTCACTTAGCAAATAGTATTTTATTAGAGGAGGGAGGATAAGAGGAATGGGAAAGGAAGAGAATAATATTTACATCTGTAACTATTCCCAAAACAACAAAAAAAAATGCTTTTCTGCAAATAAATGAGCATTGGGACTTTTTTGCTGGTGAGGGGCTGTTTGGGGATTAGACAGTTATTACAGTCCTAGATTTCAGGCCATCAGTCTTAGAGTATATTGGCTTTCTTGATGCAAACCTACCTGCAAATATTTTCATCAGTATTTTCAAAGCTTTTGCTCTCCAGTGAAGAGATTTGAATTGCAAAGACTAGTTGGATTTTCAGTATTTTGAACATCCATTGTCTTTTTGTCAGCTCATCCTTTACTCCCATAAATGTTGCAATAGGGGCAAGTGTTAGGACCAAGTCATCGCAGCATCTGTTAGGATCAGTACAGATAATCCTATCTGTCTGTACTTATATTATTGTGTCGAACACAACCTGGGGAACTGATTTTGTTGAACACAAGAAAGTGTGTTAACTTTGAAGCTAGGAGCCTGAAGAAGGCTGGTTTTCTTGCTAGATGCCATCCATAATTAAAATTTTACTGAGTAAATAGTAAGAGTATTTTTTTGTCAGCCTTCTTTGTTTTCAGTTCAGATAGGTAGGAACAGTGTCCTGAGTGGAGGTGCACTTGTCTGTGGTTATCCGTAAGTTCTTAATTTGTTCTTAATCGGTTACTTTCTTTTTCTTTAAATTAATTTTAACACTCTGGCTGCTGAAGCTACTTCACCTGCTCAGACAAATTTTTTGTCTGCAGGATTTTTTTTCCCCAGGCCAGGTTCTTGTGAATCTATGTTATATGTCTGGGATTACCATTCAGTAAGCTCCTGCTAATGGTAGTCAGGATCTTCAAAGATGGCATGAGATCAAAGAGTGGTAAAGTCTGTCCCTGCCAGGCACACGTCTTGCACCCTCTTTGATAAGTATAGCTGCCCAAAAGGAACAACATCCTTCAGATGCTGTCCCTGAACTGACAGCCTCGTCCTTTGATCTGTTGGAGGGCATGGAGGGCAATACCTCTCCTCTAGAGCCACTAGAGCAATTATCTCAAGAGAAACTGGTGCTTGTATATTCTTCCTTCACAGAAAGTCTGATCAAACTCACAAGAAACTGTATCCAGCCTGGAAGTTTTGGTTTTAATGTGTTTTTTTTTTAACATAATCTTTTGTTATTCACTGCCTTGACTTCTGGCTTCTTTGAAAAAGATCATGAGATGTTTTAAGGACTCTGATAATATTGGAAATAAATCATGTTGAGCTGTTAATACACAGAGAAGTGCTTGACAAGGAGGACATTGGCAAAAGAGGGAACCTGAGCTTCAGGGAAGATGTCTGTCAATGAGACACGTCTATCAATTTGGTAATAAGTAGGCATAGGGCTTGAAGGAGCCCTTGGCTTTGTTCATATTTGGCAACTTGTGCAGAATGATTTTTCACTCCAACTAGAGTAAAAGGCTTCAAATTTTTCCAATTTTAGCCTGCAGGGAAGCCAAATAGGAATGATTTCTTCTGCATATATAAATATACATGTATATATTCTGTATATATATATATATAAACATATAAATAAAGGTGTTTTACTTACCACTGTTTTTCCAGTAGACTTTCAATGACCTTAAGGCTTCAATTTCCAAAGCAGAAGCAAATTTAGACCTTTCTCTTTTCTGTCCCACGCAACATTTAAAAGTAGCATTGGGGACAAAAAAAAGTCCCAGACACACAATTTTTGGGACATGCTCCTCAGTTATATGAGTTTTATTTGTTATCCAGAGATTATAAAAGTGGTGAAATTTGTGGCTTCACTCAAAATACTGAAATATTTCATGACGGATCTTTTAAGGCAAGTCTTAATTACAGTAAAAGTCTTTTCCCCAAATTCCAGTCATTTTAATTTCCTTGTTGGCAATTCTCAGCTATGCTTAATCGTCATAAGTAACGTAAGAACCTGTAATAGTGTGTTTTAACGTATGTGTGAATGGCTGATGCATCGTTCTTCTTTATGTCAGTAAAGCAGATTGCTCTTGGGCCTAGAGTTATTGCCATGCGAGGGTGTTGGTGCAAAGTAGTCTCTTTGTGTTCTGAGCACAGTCTTAAACACTCTGGAGATGACTGAGCATATGGTGCACCTCAGAAGGGATTCATTTGGAGGCAGATGCATAGTGTTACTCGGGCTAGCATGAGAGGCATCATGTTATCTGAAGCGTGAAGCTGCTATTTGCTCTTGCGAGGGTGGCAAAGTTCAGCATCATCCTTAAAGCAAATATATGGCCCAAGGGCTATTTTGCTGCTGCTTTGAGGCTACAATAGGATGATTCTGCATCCTTTCCCCAAACCCTGAAGGGCACTGCTGAGCATTGTGTCTGCTGGGGATTTGTGCATGAGCAGAAGAATTATCTTTCTAATTCCTTAGATGACTGCAGCAGCAGATGCAGCATTTGAGGTGTAATAGCAAATTTGTGTGATGCAAACTCCTCTGATCTGATCTGACAGTATGAAAAGTATGCTGACAGTCTGGATGTTATCTTACATTTCTTATGCTGGAGTAAAACAGCAGCCAATGTAAATGGAAGTATTGGAGTGAACAAAAGTTTTCAAATATATGACTTACTATTTTCAAAGGAAATGAGTGTCAGAAAGTTTAGAGGGATTAGGTGTTTAGCTTGTTTGTTTGTTTTTTTTAAATTGAAAAGGAGAAGGTGAAAGAGTTTCAGGTAAAATTACCTATATTTGCTGTCATTATTAACTTAGCTTTGGAAAGCTATGCAATCAGTATTCTCTTTTCGTGTAGTATAAGCAATGTATTGTATAGGCACAGAAACGCTAAGAAGCAACCTGTGTTCAACATAGGCTATAAACTTAGCTCAGATGGAGCAAATCTCCATATCTCCAATGTTTTATCATATTTCTCTTGTCCTATGTTCTGTTCTGCCATTTGTTTTCTGCAAGGACATGGGCAAAACAGTCTAAGTCTAACTAAATATGCAACACACTGTTGTAGTGTTCTGTGTCTTTATAGTCTTCCAGAAAAATGATGCTAAGAAGTTGCAGCCACTATAGCTGAGTTTCTGAATAAGGGGAGGCTTGTGTAGGCTGCATTCTGTGGGAGAGGAAACATCCTTTGCTTTTCAAGATGTGCACATCTTCTGTACCTTGATACCTTCTTCCGAAACTGGGAGAAAGGCTGCCTCTGTGTGGCAAACCTCAGTGTTGAGCGTAGGCCAGACTGGCTGGTGTTAAGATCTTGGGTATTGTCACAGACACATATGACATCTTAATTCCAAATATATCTTGGATGCAGGGCACTGGGCAGAAAGATTACCTTCTCCCTAATGCAAACAGGACTTTTGCAGGGTCTGGAGAAAAGACCCATTACATTTCTGAACAGAGGTGCAAACAAGGTACAAGGACCTTGGGTCACCGGTCAGTTCTGAAACCAATATCCAACTTCTCCTGTTTGTGTGAGGGGATATCCCAGTGTTAAAAACCAAGCTTCCGGACTTCGGTGTGAACTTTCCAGTCATGGTGTAGGTGAAAGAAGTGGCCTAAATCATGCTTTGAAGTACTCAGAGTGGCTGGGAAATGAACAGTGAGTGTGATAGATATGGTGTCTGAACCAATAATTTCCAGTTCCTTCTGGTGGGAATGTTTTATCTACCTACCTACCTTGCTGACCTTGTGAAAATGAAGAGACAAGATAACATTGTTAAATCAAAGTCAGTCTAAGAAAATGTTCTTTCTCTCCTGAGTATTGGAAAAAAACGTGACACAGTGCAGTTTGAGTATGTTACAACGTCTGTCTTCCTAATGTCTCTCTTTTTCCCAAAAAGGTAATTGGAACAAAATTGACGTGAATATGATAATGAACATGTACTGGAAAGACATTGTCGGTCCCTGGTGTGGGAGCTCTGTGTTTGCTCTTTTCCCTGAACATGACTTAGATTCATCCCTTAGCAACCTTTTAGGCATCTAGCGGATGTGAGAGAAACAAAAGATAAGTCCTGAATTCATTGATGGGATCTCTTTACAGCAGTGCTGAGAAAATGTTAGGCTGATGCAACACATGCTGCACAATACAGAGTCCTCCTTTTCCTTGCCTGTGACTTTTTCATAGGAAATATGTTCTTGACCCGCTTTTCTTCTAATGGGAGGGACAAGTAGGTGAATACCTTCTTTGGTGTAAAGTTCTGAGGCAGCTGCAGCTGACTGGTAATTCTAGGGATGTTAGTAAGAGAACTGTAAAAATTATTAATGACTCCTGTCATGATTGCCCATGTCAGTCAGTGTATCTTGAAGTAAGCGACCAGTTTCTCTTCAGGTGGTCAGAGACCATGAGTGATGCTGCTTTCTTCTTTCCAGTGCTAGCAAATCCAAACCCATTAACTTCCATCTTTCTGTTACCCTTCTTTGCTTAATGAGTATGTGCACTATGTCGTTGAGAGTAATTCCTGGAGACACTACATCACCTCAGCTGCCTTAATACTTCCCTTGTTCACCCTGTTGTGCATAGCTGCAATTAAACCACAGGTTAGCCCTGAGCTTACTTCACAACTTTTTCTCGTCTGACAATTTTTGTACCTGAAGACTGTGTTTGTGCACAAAGAAGTGGTCACTGTTAGGTTTAGACACTGCCTGTCTTGTTCAGGTTAGACTATTCTACTACTTACAGTGGTAAACACACACTTCTGCATGTTTGTAGTTTCCTTTCCACATACTTACAAGATGCATCTCATCTGCTTGCAGAAATAGCCTCCAAATTTAGTTCCAGCTTGGTCTACAATATCTGCACATTCAATCCCTTAAGTTCCATCCATCTCCAGCCCATAATAGGATGGAGGTAAATTCGTTTCACGGTAAGAAATAAGATATAAGTGATGGTGCTTTCCCTACTATTCTCTACTTTTTCCTACTGGGGAAAAAAAAGCTTCCAATTTTGGAGATGTGACATCTGTATGGATAAATACCCAAAGCAAAATGCAACATGACAACAGAGGGTGTCCATAAATGGAATCTTTTCCCAGAATAATTATAATTTCTGTCTAATTTTGTTCATCTCTGAAGAGGATCATAAACCTTTTTGATTTAAAAAAAAAAAAAAAATCTGTATGCTTTATTCCGTTTGGTTAATATTATGTTGCTAATATTACATTCAAACAATTAAAAAGAAATCAAAATGCCTCTAAATTGTAAAATACACAAGAACTGTGTGAAGTAGATGTTAACACAGCTTTCCAAAGAAATTATGTCCAGTGGGTTGTTGTCAGCCAGTCTGTGCAAAATTAAGCCTTACACCTCAGCCTCTGAACAGATCCTACACAGGGAAAGACCAGAGATAGGATTAACAGAATGTTTAATCAGAAAACTGAATCAGAGGGCCATTTAGGAGAAATCTGGGGTCACAATAGGGTGAGAAGTTGGAAGACAATATCTGAAACATCAGGTTTTGTAGATCTTGAAAGTGCCACAGCCAGCCTTCACAAGCCTATTTATTTTGATCATCTCAGTAGAGAGTATTTCAACCTTTTTGTATAACCACTGTTTATGGAAAATGAAGTCCTTGCCTCCACTGCTTCTCCAGTATAATGCATGCCTTTTAACCCACTTAAATTGCAGACACATATAAACCCTGCTTAACCCTCTCAGAATTACTAACACTTCTTGGTAATTATTTTTGCTGACTGATTTTATATCTGGAGATGGAACACTATCTAACATGTTTAGATATAGGGCTTTCAGGCAGGGTATAGTACAAAAGCAGCATTGTCATCTGAATGAACTCTTGCTTGTGCTCCCTTCCTGATTAATCTGTTTTCTTTTTGTATCTGAGACTAATTAAAATGGCCAGGGGTTTCATGGCTGAGACCATCATCAGCATCCACAGTGATCACTACTGCTTGTTTTATATGCTAATCTGAGGAAGTTCCCTTAATGAGTATGGATACTGAAGGATCTTTATGGAAAACAAACATTTATACCCTGAACTTAACATCAAAGCCAATTTTGCTCCCAAAATGACATCCATAGAAATTCCCTTTCTTTTTAGACAAGTAAATTTCTTTGTGTCCAAAGGATGTAATGCATTATGCCTAGAGCTTTTATGTATGTGAAAACATCATGTCCCTGTGTGTGTGTGTGTGTGTGTGTACACATTAATAAAATAGTATGAAATCAGTCCCTACCTTCCTCCTACATTATTTCTAGTTTTCAGTGGAAAAAAAACCTTATTGGTCTATGGTTATATACCTTCTAGGTATCCATCTAGTCAAACTGCCAGTGCTTTTACTGAAATCTTTAATGTTGATTAACAGACTCATATGCAGTGCATTGTTTGGTGACTTTTCCATGAGTATTAAAATTATTATTATTGTTTTCCTTTTAGAGGAAGGAACATGTTTGCGTTCATGATGAAGTTAAGTCTGAGGGTACAAAATTTCGCACTGCTTTTAACAGCTTCATAAAATTAGATCATAAGCCTTTCTGGACTTTGTCATTAGATTTTTAAATATAGTCTCTTTTACAATGAGAAAATGGACACAATGCAGGAATTTTCTATTTTTCTGATTGAGGTAAGAATCGTTCTTTGTGATCTGATAACTTTCTTTTATTTTTTGCATTAATTAAAGGTAGAAAAATCTGTAATATGTCCAAAAATATCTTCTGTCTCTTCTGAAACAACTACTACTTGTTCCTTACAGTCCTATAAAATTGTCATTGGTATTCTAACCCGTTTTTTCCTGTTCTTTTGGAAGACCTTGCCCATCCATTTTAAACTAATTTTTAATATATATTGTAACTCTATCCTTTACTGACTTCTATGAAATTCACCAATTTTCTACTCAGCCTAGTAATTATAACTATTATACTCTTGCCTTGCATTTTCTGTAAATATGGACATTTACTGCTGATGGTTAAATACGCCCACCTTCACTGAACAGTGAGTTCTGTAAAACTGTGGTAATATATCATATTCTAGATCTTGGTAGCAAGAGGAAGGCTTCTATTTGTCACTTACTGCATTAGGAAAATACACCTCCATTAAATGCCTCCATTTCCTTCTATCCTTTTCTGTTGGTCTTAATTTTTACCTTTTCTTTTTCATTTTCCTCTTCATTTATTTCCCACTATAATTGTACTTTCCTGCGATGCTTTTTCCATCCTTCCTCTCCTTTTGTTTTTATTTTCCTGACCTACTTCTAATAGCAAGATTTAATCCATGTTTGCTCTTATCAAAGTCTCTTTAGATGACTCTATAAGTTAAACATCATTCCCACCCAAAGACAGGAGAGACCTGATGTGAGGTTGACATGCCACATTTCTCTGAAGGCAGGGGGTTGTTAATCTTTCTTCTCCTCAAGAGAAGAAGTGTATACACTCAGGTTCCTCCCTTGCAGTAACTATTTCTGAGGACTGTGTGCTATTTTGAATCGTGTTTTCTTATAATCGCTCAACTCCTGGTTGAGGTATTTTGGACTAGAGGAACTGTCTTCTTCAAAATTCACTTTAAAAAAAATCACTCTAAACCCCAGCTTTAATGACAGAACTCCCGATAACCTTCTGAAGGATGAGGGAATTTTCTTGCTTATTTTTTCTGCTACTGTTTGAAACAAGAATTTCCATTCTGTGAAATTATTCATGTGGATTCCCTAGTTATTTAATTAATGCACATCTGTACTTTTCAGTAAAATATTGTATTGTGGTCCCAGCCACTTTCTACTTTAATCCTTTTCTCCATAAAATTTCTACATAATATATAAAAAGATTTTTTTTTTCAGATAGTAATTTTTAATAAGTAAAGAAAAACAAAAATGTTTGAAACATAGGAACTGTTTGAAAGTCAAAGATAATTTAAAATGAAAGCTCCTTAGAAAGCAGCCAGGAGTTCAGACACAAACACAGGGAAATTTTGAAGAAGTCCTGCTGGGAAGGGGGAAATGTAAAAGAAAGTAACAAACATAGTTATTATGCTCTTGAGTTTGAGTCTGTATATATGAACATCCTGGCCACAAGGAAAATGCTAGTTTAATGTTTTAAATACTTATAATTTTCTTGAACATAGTGAACATTAAACACCAACAGCTCTTTATTGCAAACATTTCGGTCTTCATGCTGAACCCCTGAGCATCTTTCTTGATGTCCACGTTGTACCCTGGAGGACATCTGTAATCTCTGGAATCACCAGATGTTATGCACTTCCTGATTCAAAGTTCCATTTTGGAATTTCGTCTCAACTTTGGTAATTTCAGTCAAGTAGATTCTGAGATACCCATAGCATATTGTCTTTTTGTGTACCTGGATGTGCCTTTGTTCTTTGTCAGTATGAAAGCTCCTTTTTTTCCAACAATATGCATGCTCATTTCTGAAGAAAACACTTTTTTTTCTCCTTGATTAAGTCTCTTACTGCATTTTTTGGCCCTATTATCATGGTCTTTTCTCTTCTGTTCCTTTTCTTTTTCCCTATCTGTTTGTTTGAAGGGCTCAGGAAGAAGAGGCTTTCCATCTTGTGTCTCCCCCAGTAGAGCTTCTATCATCCATTCTGTTAAAAAATGATCTTTGAAGACCTGAAGCTACTTCCTTTCATTTGCAATAAATACTCCTTATTAAGGTACTTCTTTTTCTGTTGCTCACAGGAACATTGTCAACAAGGGTACAAATTGTACAGAACATGGAAAACAGGGAGGCTTTGCCTTTGTTCCATGCATGTATAGAGTTTGTTTCCTAGGGACTTGCTGAAGCTGAGGAGAGTGGGAAGAACATTTCTTTGATGTTGTGGTATCCGTTAAAAGCAATTAACCTTACCGGTCATGGTTATATTGCTGTCTGAGGGATGAAAATAGATTTTTTGTTTGAGAACATTTCTTTGATGTTGTGGTATCCGTTAAAAGCAATTAACCTTACCGGTCATGGTTATATTGCTGTCTCTGAGGGATGAAAATAGATTTTTTCGTTTGAGAAAAATCTGAGGGAGGCAGAAGCTGTGGATGGAGAGCCCACGGGTTTGTCTGAAGATAAAGTACCAAGTGAAAGGTCAAGTGAAAGCAAATGGAAAGAAAGAGTTAAGGAGGTCTCTGGGTCCGAAGTCTGGAGAAACAGCATTATTTCACTTACCTCTATAGGTGTTTTTGAATGAACAAACTCTGAAAAGATATCACACAATTTCAATCATCACTGAAATATCAGCAACATCCGTGAGCATTAGGTTTTGCAGCAGAATGCTCAGGCTAATATGGGATATCCAAGGAGGACTCCTGGCATGGGTTTTCCTTCCCCTTAAGTACTGATGCACCTTCACCTTTTTACCTGTAGCGACACCTTTCAGTGGTGCCATCAAGACAATGTTCATTGCTTTGTACCACTCAGATTATGTAGCCCCTGTGCCTTTGCCATGGGGTTCCCACACTTTTAGAATGATCCCTTCTTTGCACAGTTTCTTTACCATAGGCAACTGACCTGTTGTAAGCACAGCAAGCTGACACATTCATGGAAGCAGGTCAGAGATTCCTTCTCCCAGCGCATAGGAGGTAGTTTAGGGTGCATCTCTGTACCAGAACTAGTGTGGCCAGCAGGAGGAGGGAGGTGATCGTGCCCCTGTACTCGGCCCTGGTGAGGCCGCACCTCAAATCCTGTGTTCAGTTTTGGGCCCCTCACTACAAGAAGGACCTTGAGGTGCTGGAGCATGTCCAGAGAAGGGCAACGAAGCTGGTGAAGGGCCTGGAGCACAAGTCTGATGAGGAGCAGCTGAGGGAACTGGGGCTGTTTAGCCTGGAGAAGAGGAGGCTGAGGGGAGACCTCATCGCGCTCTACAACTCCCTGAAAGGAGGTTGTAGCGAGGTGGGGGTTGGTCTCTTCTCCCAAGTAACCAGCGATAGGACTAGAGGAAATGGCCTCAAGTTGCGCCAAGGGAGGGTTAGATTGGACATTAGGAAAAACTTCTTTCCTGAAAGAGTGGTCAGGCCTTGGAACAGGCTGCCCAGGGAAGTGGTGGAGTCACCATCCCTGGAAGTATTTAAAAGACATGTAGATGAGGCGCTTAGGGACATGGTTTAGTGGGCATGGTGGAGTTGGGATGACGGTTGGACTTGATGATCTTAGAGGGCTTTTCCAACCTTAATGATTCTATGATTCTACGATGATTCATGGGTGGTTGCCCCACATGGGTGGTTTCCCCACACCCTTTATAGAACATAGGCAGGAGTAAGGCAGATATGCAGACTCTAAGCAAGATTTCATTGAAGATAAAGCAGAGGTTTAAGCACCTATAGTGGGCTTCTGCACAAATGTGTAAACTCCTCTGTGACTCTCAACAACGAACATTCAACAGTGACCCCATCCACTGCTTATCTGATATAATTTACAGTGAGGATACAGCTCTCCATACCCTACAATTCATTTTATCACCTCCAAATTCAGTGTTCATTTTATCACTGTCGGTGTCAGACTTCCCCCATGAGGAAGATCAGAAAAGTCAAATGTTTTCACATGACATGTTCATTGTTCTCTTTATGCCCATATAGAAAAATACGCATATGTGCTAAAGGTTATGGTATCTGATACTGTACTCACTGTTCCTGATTCTTCAGCTACATTCATGAAATCACAGGACAGTTTTAGGTATTGGACTCATTCCTTTGGTTCCTGCAGTCAGGGTAGACTGCTGCCTACAGAATTTTTAAGCATTTTAAGAAATAACGAGCATAAGATTGAGCAATGATCCCATTTATCAATTTTGTTTTGTTTTTAAATTTTTACCATTCCTTCATTATTCCTAAGGTTTATTAAAGTTATTGTTTATTTTCAAGGCATATTAAATGCACAGAATATGATCTTGATTTTTCTTTTAATTTCAGCTACATGTTGTTTGCTTGCATGGCCTAGAAAATATTGTTTCACTTATTTTTCCTTCCTCCTGCTCTTTATTCTGATCATTTAGTGTAACAGAAGGATTCTCAAGCTGTCTTTAGTGTAACTAAATCCCTCAGACTAAAATTCCTACAAGCAAATGTTTTTTATTGGTATTTCTTTTGGCACTGCATCTTTCAAAAACTCTTCTTACATCAGCAAAAGAGGGATTTACATTGGTCCTCCAGTTTGTAGTGTTGAGAAGTCAATGAAGAAAAAGTAGGAATAGCCCATGATCTAATGAGTAGTTGCCAATATTTCAAAAAGTCAGTTTATTCAGCTGACCTTTTTACATCCTTAAAGGGTGACAACAGTAGCAGCAACAGAATCTATCTGGTGTGAAATATGTCCATTTGAGTACAAATGGCTGAAAGACCGACACTTTTTAAGTAAAATGATCATGTACATGAAAATGCACTTTAAATTATTAACAACACTGAGAATAAAACCTAACAGATTGAATCTTGATTGTGTTTCGTGCAATACATAAATGCATTGTGTCAGCTTTTATTGTTAACTGATGTCTGCATCTGGGTCTTGTTTTTTCTTAAGTTGTTGTAGTAATTGCATGGAACTGCTGTTGTCCATCTCTTGGGTAGTTCTCTATGTAGATTTTAATGCTTTTTCTGAATGCAAAGCAGCAGATATTTGTGTGCACAGTTGCCTACTTCTCCTGTGATAATTGGTTTGTGGTGAGTCTTGTACTGAATCAGCCTAACACAGAGGTGGTTTATACTGCTCATGGAGTAAGAGCTCATTTACAGTGATGACACAATCCGATCTTTCCTTAATGATTCTATGATTCTATGATTCTATAATAATGTTGATAACACACTGATGTTTTAGTTGTTGCTAAGTATTGTTTACACTAGCCAAGGACTTCTCAGCTTCCCATGCTCTTTTCGTTTGTGTGCTTCATCCGTGTAGTAAGTGATAGAGTGAACCTTGCCATCGAACTCTGTTAAACCACGCTTTCATAAATTTCTATTAAAATCACTTTCTGTTAATACCTTTGAGAGTGATTCTTTGAGTGGCCTTTAAACCACTCATTCATGACAAATACATAGGCCAAACATGCTCTAAAACTTTGATGGTCAAAGCACTCAATGGTGTGGATTCTTGATTCCTGTGCTACACCTCTTGGACCTCACCCTTCTGCTGTCTTTTCACAGAAATGGGATCTTCTTATCCTGCTGTTTTCAATCCTGAGAGCTAAAACCTCCTTAGAGTCATGGTTTGTTACAAACAGGTCATTTCCAAAGCTCCAACTATGTTGGGGGCTGTCTAGTTACAATTTGAGTCCAGTGGGACCTGTGTCACCCCTGAGGAGCACTGCTCAGAACCAGTTACCAGTTAGACTTTGAACTATTGACAGCTGCCTTTTCAGCCTGCTCATCTGGCCACTTTTTCAGCCACCTGGAAATCCATCCAGTCCATGACCCCCCAATTTGGCTCGAAGGACACTGTGGAAGAAAAAAAAAAAAAAGAGACCACTTACCTTATGCATGCAAGTAGATCTTCTCTGTGCTGGCACTTATTTAGGCTAAGAGTTGTTTCCCATGTACTTTAATCTGGAGGAGTACGAAAAGGAAAGGGGTTAATTTTCTTCAGCCCTGTGCACTTTATTCTTAGAAGGCAATGTTCTGCCACCAGAAATTCCCTGCCAAAAATTTTGGGGAGTTTCTCTCTCCAATCTGGAGTTTCTAGCAATAGAGATACTGCTCCAAGGGCAAAGAGTTGTCAGCAAAAAAGTCCTTCTCTATGTCTTTATGCCAGCAGTACAGCACTGTAGTGATAATTAATAAACCTCCTCCCAGCTTGTGGGAGGCTGTTCTCCTACTTCATGGACTTAGGCTATAAAAGATGTTATCAAAACTAATTTACAGAAAAACTTAGCTGACACCAGCCACACACTTTCCCCTGGTGACTGACTTGCTGTATTAACCAGGACGTTGGATAAAAGTCTTTTGAAGGTTGGGTTGCCATTGTTGCTAGGTAACCAGCCTGATGCAGAACTTTGCATGCATATTAACATTATTACCTCAATTGCTTTTCCCCCCCAAAACCATAAAGATCTTAAAAACCGTAAAGTCTGCAGACTGTGCTGGTGTATTTTCTTTTGATTGTAAAGGGAATTGTGCCATGAAAATCGGATAGCATAATCTGCAAGGTGTCTGAGCTGTTTTCCTTCACTCTAGTAACGACATAGGCTGCAGTGTCCGAAAAACATGCATAAAACTGCCTTATATAGCAGCCAGGTTGTTGGTGGACAGTAGTCACAAAAGACAGCAGTTCTGTTATCATTGGACAGGAAAACAACCCTGGAAAAGCAAACATTTTTCTATTTGTTAATTGTCCTCCAGGGCTACATGTGCATTATCAAACCTAAACAGCGGTGGGAAACAGGCAACGTGGGCACTGAACTATACTATTAAATTTTTAGCATGATCCCTGGCATGGTTTTATCTATGCTGACTAGCTCTCCTCCTGACAATGACTAGGCACAGTTTGGTGCTAGTCCACGCAAAGTCTATTCTCAACAGGCAGATTGCACATAGGGCCACCTAGTTCCCAGGGTAACGAGTGAGTTTAACATTGAGGAGCTGAGCTGTGCTGCTCCACTTGGCCAGAAAATAGTCCTTAAAGGAAGTATAGGTATAGTAAAAGATTCTGTGCATCACAACTGTTGACTAACTGGTATTTATGTAGCTCTCTGTCCCTTTTAAAACTTTTATTGCTTCACTCATACACATTTCCATATACATGGTTAAGAAATGTTATGGAGCTTTAGGACTTTATAAAAAATTAACACAATCACAATATAAAAGCAATTCCTCATAATGTTTTTTAAACTCCAAAGATCATCTTCTCCTTATAATGGTGAACCTTTGAGAATCAAGTCATGTTGAAGGTGATTATCTCGACTTTCAGTAGAAGGAGGCTGAGGGGGCATTGGTGCAAGGCATGACATTTCACTCACCAGGTGGTTATATTTCTGAAGCCTGAAGAGGCGTTTGGCCTAATAATGGTTTTAGGGCACATTATTCTGACTTGCAGAACTTTAAACTTCTCTGACTTTGAGAGCGCTCTGGCTTTTCTTGGAAGCGTGCTATCAGATCTGCAAGTCAGAGACTTCTCTGACTCCTCTGTCCTTTCCTCATTAGGTACAGACTCACTGTTTATTCAGAGGAGTGGCAATGAGTCAGAGTAATGAAGGAAATAGCTCTTCAGTTCTTGGACTGCTTGAAAAGGTACCTCTTCTTTGCTGCCACACATATTCATACAACATTCAGCACCTTTGAAGATAATTCATGTATGCTGCTGTTACATATGGACACCTTATGCTACATATGTTGCATATTACTGTGTTGGTATTTGGTTTTTATTAGTTGTAAACCTGGTGTGAGTATTGGTTCCTGGATTTTTCGCCCTTGCTAATACATGACCTATGGTTTAACTACAGCTGTCACTTCAGTTATAATTTACTGTGACTTTTTCACTTTCTGCCCGGCAGGGAATGAAGCTGTGGTCCACATACAAAATCTTTTCCATCCAAGCAGACAATAAAACATGTTTTATATCTTTGTCATGTCTGGCTATTGCTGTATATAACTGTCACTTCCTTTCTTTTAATGCTTTTAAGCAGTGTCAGCTTTTTCCCATGTGCCAGACTCACAGGATCACATCTCCTGAGGTAAATAGCAGATCATGGAAACAAGGAAACTTTCACACTAAAGACTAGTTTGCTTATGAAATGCTGAATATGGCCATTAAGACATCAAAGTCTGCAGCAGAAGTACCAAAATCATGTTACATAGTTGGCTAAATCAGATTTCTTGGTCCAGTCTAAATGGGTCAAGCTTAGATAAAGATTCCTATTTTTAATAGATTCTATAAAGATTAAGTAATATTGGTACAGACTGAGATGGATTATTGTCTGCGTATGCTGCCATAACCATTAATCATTTGTCTTAATGCAGTTATTTACTTAAAAAAAAGATGCACTTGTTCATGTAATTTTGAATATTGAGTCCAGGTCTGAATTTATTAGACCAATGGCAAAACTGTAAAGTATGTTACGGCTGCTATACTTAAAATTATGTATTCTTCTCTCATTCTCAGCTTTCATCTCTTCCCCCGCTATTTGTTGTCCTTAACAGAAATATGGCACCCGTCGTCCTTCAAGAGTTTGTTGCACAGAATTACGGAGAGATGCCTGGATCCCCTCAGCAGGGTGCACCAATTAATAGGGCAAGATATTTTGTGCAAATGTCTGACACTGCTCATCCAGCACTGAGATGGCAATTAAAGAAAGAGAAACAGTACCCGTAGGTATTAACAGAAGAGTGTAGTTTATTCATAAGTATTAATGTGTTGTCCTCTATCAAGATTGAGTCTAGCTTTTTTTCTTCACTCAATATGATTTCTCCAGGTGGCATTGTTCAGCTATTTCACTTTCCACAGGAGACATTTTCAGAAGCTGAAATGCTTAACAGCTAGTCTCCACAAGCAATGTTTGATATTTGCAGCTGCAAGCCTGCATTACAATTCTGTAATATTGCCCACCTGGTGTTCAAGGCCCTGGTAAACATAAATTCAGTGAGAATCAGAAGAAGAAACTATAAAGGCTTTTTATTTATTTATTTGCTTTTTAATTTTGCTCTGCTACAGAGGACAGCTAATAAGTAAAACAATTTACAACACAAGCACTTTCAGTAGAAAGTGTACCTATCGTTTAAGAAAATTGTTTCCTCAATATCACTTGTGCTGAATAAAAAATGAGAGACAGAGTTAACTGTACATTAACCGACATTCATGGCAATGAGGAAGTCTAGGGAGGGATATTCAGGTGTGAACACCCTATTCTTCAAAAAGGTGCAAAAGAAAGAGTGTTTTCCTCTGGAGGTATCTTGATTAAGTGAAATGTTGTTTGCTGTGTTTGTGGAAAAGGTACAAGGTTGGAGCTCTGGTTTCCTCCTGCCATGTCAGACACTATTCCTGCTTCCATATTTATCTTTGGTCTTTCACTTCCTTCCTCTTACAAGCCAAGATGGAAAAAAAAAGTCAATGAATGGTTGCCCAGATCTTGTTGTAGTTAAGTCTAACCCTGCATAGGGTGACACCTGGAGAAAGCATCAGTGTTGCAGCTAGCAACGAGAGATAGAAAGGATAGAGTCCGCATGATGAGTTACAGATGGCTGCAGGTGCTGGGATGGGGCTATGCTTCATGTTCCTCCTTCAGAGGGGATGTCTTCTGCTTTGCAAGACCTTCATTCTGTCTATGTGGGAGCCTCGTCTTCACCGTGGCAGCTCCCACAAAACATAAAGATGCTCCTTCCCTATATCAGAACAGCCCAGTCTAAAAATCAGGATGTTTCCTCCTATTTTAAGTCACTGTGCACTCTGGCATGGATGTGCAACCTCACCATGGTAATAACTAGCCACTGATTTCCTTTCCTCATGCTTTAATGGCTTCTTTTCTTGCCTCCACATCACTCATAATCCTTCTCTATACTTTCTTTTTTTATGAGCTGGCTGCTGGGGCTGAAAATAAATATATAAAAGGAAATGGAAAACACCACAAAAACAAAGCTTCCAAGCCTTAATGCTTTCATGAGCTCAGTGTCGCTTTCAGTGTCTTTTCGCCAGAGGATATGGGGAGAGTTTTCCACTGACAACCCACCTTGCAGAAAAGATGGAGGATGCTAACAAAGCTCCAGCCCTTGTGGTAATGGACCTTCTGAAGAGAGTGAAGAGGGAGCCCATCTGAGTATCTCTGATGGGCACACATTAAGGGACACCCTGTTACTGGTATCTCTGTTTCCATTGTACTTTCTTTTTTGAGGCAACTCCATATTTGCTTGATCCTTCCTCATCTTAGCGGTCAGAGCACAGTGAAGTCATCTCAGTGCCTCTTGCTTATATCCTACCCTCCTTCTGACGGAGCCACCGCTGTGCTTGGCTGGTCTGGGTCAGGATGTGACTCACAGAGCCTAAGGCCACCCTGTGCTACCTTCAAACCCTTCTCTGGTGAAAAAAAGAAAAAGAAAAAAAAAAAAAAAAGCCATAATATTTTCTCTGTTGTTTCACACAGTCTTCTTGTTTCTTTGTGCCTTCTGTGATTACAAGCCTGTGTCCCTGTCCCAGCCTTTACCTTTCGCTGCTCTGGCTCCTCTCATCTCACCACGCAGTGCCCCAGGATCTGCTCTTCCAGCTGCTCAGGCACTTAGTGCCTCACCAAAGTCTTCCCTTAATTCTCTCAGGATCTGAGGGGAGTGTCCTGGGGGGTTTCATAGCAGGTTGTGCTGCCTTTGTGAACATGGTTTTCCCTCCTTATTCCCGGAATAAGGTGAGGGGCCCTGTAGAAGTTCATTTTATGTGAAAACCTCAACTTCTGCATCTCTGCTATGGGCTGCACAAAGCCCTTCCCGGTCCCCCACGAGTCCTCAGCCAGTTTCTGTCCTGCCACACTGTCTATCCCACACAGTGAACTGCTCCTCAATGAACATTAAACTGCTTTTACTGGGAACAAATGCCTTCTCAGATGTTATCCTGGCAGTGATCAGCTCATATGTCTGTCATAGAGGGCCAGAAGTTACACAGGCCAGATGCAGGGTGTTTGATAGAAGCTGTTCCCTCTGATTCCCCACTATTTTTCAGGATGTAGGCACAGATGTGCCTTCTCAAGAGGGGACATTGCTGGAGAGACGCGTATGATCTTAGGGAGAAAGTCATCTCATCTCTTGTCTTTGAAGTGTCAGCAAGGAGCCTCTCACAAAGAAAACATAATAGACTTTGATTCTGCCTTACATCCAGTTTGCCACTGGCTCTGGTTACCAGCCTGATAGTAGAAAGCTTTTTCATTTCTTTGAGAAACTCTGTTTTTTTTCCTTTTTGCTGCTGAGAGCAATTTCATTATCAGCCCAAAGGTACTTCAAAGGCAGAAATGCAGCCCTAGGAGTCAAAGCTGGCTCAGAACATGCACTTTCCCTTTGACATTAGCATTTCTGGGTTCCAGAGTGACTCTATTTTATTTTATTTTATTTTATTACTTTAATTTTTTTTTTGTGTCTTTTAGAAATTTATTTTTATCTTTTACAAATGATCCTTTTCTTCTTCCCTTTTCTTCCTTTAGCTAATTGAACCAGTGGACCAATGTTACAGCCAGTACATCATAAATGCCTTTCTTCCAGGTCAGCCTTGGTCAAGTGTAGATTATTTCTGCGGCAACTGGCTGTTTTGGGTAAGCCTGTAGATACGTGGGATACAGCATGAGAGAAAGAATGAGGCAGAACCTGGTGGGGTGAGAGCAAGGTGGGCAGTAATGCTAATTCTAACTTTGACAGTGGCCATTTCTATGCCCCGAGGAATTTTCCACAGTTCCTTCCCTCGTCTCTGAAGTGAAGACAGAAGAGAAAGCTTCATCTCACAGACCTCCTCTTGAGCTGGCAGCCTCAGCCAGCAGAAAACAGCATATGCAGAGGAAAATCTGGTGCCAGTGTCTGCAAGACTTGCTCTTTTCAGGGGCTTGTGTCTAGGAAGAATCATCTCAGATGTTTGTTGTTGATCACTCTCTGCAAAGTCCAAACACAATTGCCATGTAGTTGTCACTGTAAGGGTTCACATTTTTTTGGCCAGGGTCTAAATGAGCCTCTTCGCAATGTTTATTCCAGTTCTTCTCTCTACAACTTATTTTAAATCTTTCCCATTTTCTTTTCATCCGACCTCATGGTCATTTTTCACTGTTCTAATCCTGGACTACTCTTGTTCAGCTCTTGTTTGATCATCATTCAGCTTCTCCTCTTCCTCACCAGTATATTTTTCTTCCAATTTCCAAACTGAAAGTCTCTAACTTCCCTTGTTACAGGAGGATAACAGAACCTGTGCTAAGCTCAATCAGCGAGCTTTTTGCTTTGTCAGTATGCAATGACAAGGTTAACTTTTTCCCAAAGGCAATTCAGTTTCTCAGAATACCAGTGGGCTGTTGAATCGATACATGCAGTTAGATATTTTCAGTTTTAAAGTGTGTCTCCCAACAGAGTTGTGCTAACAGGGTCAGTAAACTTCAAGTGCCTTGAATTCACAGGGGGAAGGAAGGGTGCACAGTCTGAAAACTGAGCATGGAGTAAAAACATGCTGGGTTATTTTTGTTTGGTGGTTTGTTTTTTTTTTTTTTGTGAGAAGCTTTGTACTACTGCCTGGGACTATTATTAATTAGCAATCTAAAAAAGCTATCAGACATGACAGGGAGAACCGGTTAAATTTAAAAAATGCTGTGAGTTATTATCATTGGATTCAGTGTGCTGTACAGCTGGATTGAACAACGAACCATGAAAACTGTTACAGCACACTGGAAAGTTTCAAAAGGAGCTGATGAAAAATAAAAGTACTGCAAGAAAATCTGCAGTGTAATTTTACAGGAGATGACTTCTGGCTTTCTGCAAGGTTGTCCTCAAAGCTTTCTAACAAGTTATGAAGACGATTTCATGGAGACAAGCCTTTTTTTATAGATCTGCAACCATGTCTAAACAATGCCTGGTGACCAGAGAACTTGAAATGCAGATTCATGGGAGAATCATCCTCCTACTTTTAAGAACCTAGTCTCTTTGGTTCACTGTCTCCTATGTATAGGTGTATGTATTTATGTACATATAGTACCCTGGGAAAAAAGTAGATTTTTCTTTCGCTGGTTACTTTGCTAGGAAGAATAGATCCAGGCAGGTGTAGTAATGTTTGGACTTTCTCTGTTATCATGTGGAAGCTGATATTCCTTATCCACAGAGATGTGAACTCCCACAGTTGAAGGTTGTGGACCACTATATGATTCAAACTACTTTCCTAGCAAAGCTGAGAGAAGAACAGCGCTTATAACTCGGTTTCAATACCTCCTGAAGGATGTGAAAGGTGGGACCCATCATTCTCATAAGTGGCTTTTGAAACAATATTTTTACTGAGAGCCAAGAGAAACCACAACTTCATTCAAGAAAGAGAAGAGGTTACACTTATAACTGAATTGTGCATTTATCTGTATATTCCAGTTCTGGAAAAAGCTTACAGGAGAGAACCAAAGGGTACCTTGGAGGACAAAGTTGTTGAATGAGAGAGAGAATTTGGGAGTTAAATTTGGTATCATTATTTACTGCCTTTTTGCAGGACCCATGATATTATACCTACATTGGAATGGATAGATAAAGCCTTTGGTAGTAAGGATTTGGTGAGTATGTGCTGTGGGAAGAGAGTGTATCATCCCCCTATTTGAAGATGATCTTTCAGAAACTACCTGTGGGAGATCATTTGTGGAGAGAACAACTCTGAAAGGGTGTGATTGCTTTCAACCTGTACTTTCTTGTGCTGAATGAGGAGGAGATCAAGCACCCTGTATCCACAAGTTGTGTGAATGGTCTAGATACCATGGAGAACTCCTAGGTAGGGATGCATATGAGGAAATGAGGCATATAATATTTTGCTTACCCTTGACAGAAAAAGGAGGCAACTTGCTATATGGACTTGGTTATATGAAGCGCTTGCGCACAAGGACAACTGCTGGAGGAACAATGGCACATGCAGTA
>NW_009192135.1:60047-72803 GCF_000690835.1 Fulmarus glacialis | reverse complement strand
AGCAGGAATCAGCAATATGGTATGTGTCCAGAGTGGCCTTTATTCTTACAGTTCTTATTTACCAAGAACTGAATGTAGTTCTTATTTACAAATAACTGAAGTAGTTTGTTACAAAAATGTTTGTGCAGTCTGTCCATTTCCCTTCAAAATAGTGGAGATGCCCTTGTTCTGCTGACTCTCAGTTCCATGAAGATTAGACCTGATGTACATTCAAGTTTCAATACATGAACCACTCCTCAAAAAGCCTAAGATTAAAACTGTAGCCAATTTCTGAGGCAGAGATTAAAAGGTTACTCCTGATAATCAATGTTTTTAAGGCCTGAGGGGGGCCATTAACAGCTTCTAGTCTGTCCCCTTGTATAAAGTGGGTCACATCATTTTACCCAGTGCTAGGAATTTTTATAATGCTTTGAAAAATGAAACTCAGATTTCAAAATTACAAGGAAGAAATGCTTGTAAAAGCATCTATGATATTTCTGCCTATTACTTTAGGAAAATGAATGTCTGCAAATGGACCGAGGGGTTCTTGAGGGTGAGGGAACTGGTAGGTTTGGAAACGGAGCCTTTAGCTTTGAAAGACAAGAGAGTGGACTTGGGGGGAGTTTGTTGTGTCACAGATTCCCAGTGCAATGACACACCGGCTAGTCACAGAGGTGGGTGGAAAATACTTTTGCAAAGGGCACTGCTGTTACAGTACTTACCATACTTTTCTATCTCTTTTCTTCTTTCCTTTTCAGTAATGCACAGGAAATGAATGAAGTAAGAGGTGCATTTTACATAAAATAACCTAGAATAGTTGGTGTCATTAGCTGAGAGGATCTAGATTCTCCTCTTGAAATGCATGCGTTGGTGTGATGTGCAGGCAGAGGTGGCAGGTTCACCATGGAAGTGACCAATGAATGGGAATGTTCTCTTAACCCTTGGTTGGGTCAAGGTGAAAGGATCAAAAGGATGAGGAAGGTAGAGGAGGGAGAAAGGGAGGAAGGAAAAGAAGTATGTATTGCTGGTGACAACATAGTTCAGTGGTGTGTTTATGGTATGGACACAAGTACACAGTTTCTGTAGGCGAAGAAGAAGGTGACAGTGAGTTCACTTGGTAAAGTATCTGATTCCTGAACTGGTGGCACCTGTCCTTGCACCCAGCTGCATCTTCTAGAGGAAGACGCAGGGCTGGGCTAGCTGAGGAGGAGCACTATGGAAATTGGGTTTGCCTAAGGTACAAACTGTGCTGTGCTTGTCAAGTTGTGCTTGTCAAGAAAAGACAAGATTCATAGACACCGTGTGCTGTCCTTAGCAGTGAAGTTGTCACAGAGGCATTCCCACTGCACGCTGACCTCCCCTTCTCCGTCACCCCTTCCAGCCCTGATTCTCCATAAAGCACAAAAAGAGAAGACCGCGTAGGAAGCATTAGATCTTGCGTTATTACACAAGCATGACTGTCAGGCAGATCCAAAGATGAAATAAACCCCATTTTATAAACAATAGAAATAAAATTGGCTGAATGGCATTTAGGAGTGGCTGGGCACAGAGAGCTTGCACCGAGCATGGCCTAGAGACAGAGCCAGCAATATTTTGCAGTGGTTTAGTGTGACCTGTGCACTTGCCCAAATCCCCTGTAGGTGGTAGGAGCTAGCTTGAACATCACACAATATCAAGCTTTTAAACTCATTCTATGCAAACTTATAGCTCTTTCTTAATTTATCTATTCTCTCTCTCTTTTTGTCCTTCTTTACACTGCTTGTCAGATCTTCACATCCCCAGCGGCTTCAGTTCTGCAGTGATTTGTTCATGTTATGGTTGAATTCATATTTTATAGAGTATTTTCTTCAGGTCCAGCTGGATCCTGCTGTGATCCATGGGCTGGGTCCCCATTCTCTGAGAAGACTGAATTTATAAAAGGCAGATAGGTTTTTTTCTGCAGTAAGACAAAATTGGATGATGTGGAAGCTGCGACATCCAAGTATTACCAGTGCAATCTACAGAGCAGCACAGTGAATAGTTGATATGGTTTTTTCTTTTGTAAGTTAGAGGTGTAGAGATGGGATAACAGGAATTGTGGAACCCCTGATTGAAAAATAAATGCCTTTGAAAGAAATAAATGAAACAATCCTGTACTCACTGAACAGTGATACTGTGTTTGGTCTCCCAGTTTTGATGATCCTGTGTGTGTGAGAGAAACATTAAGTGAATGTTTAGATTCTTTTAGCTTTTGTCACATTTACGTGCAGATTCACCTCTCTGGGATGCTGGACTTTCAGATCATTAGCACAGACTCTCCAGTCTAGCAGAAATTTATTGTGGTACATTCAGGTGGACCGGTAGGATGAAACACAAGCTTCTTCCAGTTTTTGCAATGGTCTTTGTACCACGGCAAGTCAGAGTCGATGTGTCGAAACAGCATGACTGAAGAGGTGATTCCCAGGGGAATATAATCTGCCAAAAAGCTGCAATCCTGAGAGTTTCCCTGGCCTACCGTGTTATGTAGGGATGGATTGCTTTGTGGTAAGAAGTGTCAGATCAGGGTACAGCCTCATATATGTATAACTAAATTGCTGTACAATATATAGGTAAAATGCTATTAGAAAGAGTGGGAAAATGACTTTTCTAAACAAAGGGGTGTTTTCTCCCATCTGTCCTGCAGGGGTTGGTGAGGTGGGTGAGGATGTATGTTCAGAGCATTAAGCACTGGAGATGTGCAAGCTGAATAGGAAGTACTTGGTCTGGTAACATGAGCATACTGAGCCTTGTGGAAAAATCTGACTAGAATAAGGCAGTGGTATTTATTAGGGTTACAAGGTAAAGAAAGCTACAAAGTGGATTGGGTCACACAGACTGATAGAGCCACTCCTTTGACACAACTCACCTTCCCAAGAGCTCCTCACGTTGTTAGTGCTGTGATCACAGACTCTGCTGAGAGGAGGAATATCAGCCTTTGCTAATGGGCCAGTCTATACCAGTAGGGAAGAGATGGGAGGAATCTATGGGGAACATGCAAATCCCAGTGGGTATTTGGGGAGTAACCCTTGTGGCACAAACTCTCACTGCAAATATAACAAATAAAATGGAATATGGCAAAAAGATGGGATTAGATGGTAAACTATCCAGTTCCTTCCCCCTCTTCTGCTTAAGTTACTGGTGCCTGGACAGAGTGAGAGAAGCTTGTGGTGATCCTCAGATGGATCATAACCCTACAAGTCAAGGTCTTCCAGCTTTCACCCTACTCTGCAGGACTTCAGCTACATGGGCATTCGCCCATGGTTTTGGGTGTTACCCTTGATATAAACTGCTACCTGCATATGTTTTCCAAATGGCTGAAGTTACTGGAATAGGGTATCTGTTTTCTTCATAGTGTTATTAAAATTGAGTCATTTGACAACACACCATCATGGTCAGTAATAAGCTGACCTTTGCATCCTCTAGTGTGCAAAATTCAATTACTGGCAAAATTAATGGACTGGCAATTCTCTCACCTCTGATTTGATAATGGCTTTACTATTCTGTAGTTGAATATTCTGCCGTCGACAAAACGGTACTGTACATGAGGTCCTCGATTGTTTTCTCTTTATAATCCAAAAAGCATTGGTTTGTTCAAGTTTTTAGGGAGGAGTCTTGCAAAGACAGACTTACTTGGTACTGGTTTTGGCAGCTAAAGGAGCTTATGTTCCATCTTGTTCCAAGACACTTGCTCTTCTGTGATAATGAACTGGGTGAATGGCAGTTCCCAGATTGCTTGGACAGCCCTATACGTACAGGAGATTTCTAATAGCATCGAGGCTTTGGTTGGGCTGGTAAGTCTGGAGATACATTTCTTACAGTTCTATCTGAATCTGCCTAGCTACAGAATTAAATTAACTTAATCCTGATGCATTGACATCCCAGATTTTTTTTTTTCAGTCTTTTGAGCAAGCCTGTTGACCATTATTCTCCTGAGGATTTATATAGCAGCATGAGAAATGAGGTACCATAGTAGTTATCACAGTATGAGCTGTCACCTTTCTGTTCATGGAAGTCGATGATGTTTGCATCCTGGAGTGCATGAGCAATGATCTTGTTATCCCATCTGATGGTAAAGAACTGCACCACTTCTCTGTAAAACTAGACACGTTCGTATATGTTAGCAGGGTGCCGGTGACTCCTGCTCCTTCACCCTCTGACATTGATATTTTAGCATTTCTGCTGCAGTTGTGGTCGTTGCCAGCTGTTTCTGGCTGGAAAACTGTGAAGTTTCAATCAGTGCATCAATAGAAAAGGCAGGAAGAGACACTAACAACCTTCCAAAATGCTTGCAGAAGAAATAGATCCATTTGACAACCTCCCTCCATTTGCCTCTCTTCACTTAAATGTAGGAAAGGCTTTAGGTCTGTTTTAACAAGTTGGGGTTTTTTACATCAGTTTTTCCTGCTCGCTTTCTTTCACGCCATACATGTGTTACCTGCTTCAGTGTCTGCTAAGCAGCTGCAATATTGCTGACTGCAATGGCTGATTAGGGCAGTGGAAAATACCTTGCATCAATGCTTACTGTAGTAAGGCAGAGTCGTCACAGCCTTTGCAGCGTACTCACCGTGGGTTCGGCTGCCATTTGCTTGAGCAAGAATAGTGCAGAAATTCTCATAATGCATCCACAAATTCTCGTGGTGCATCCAACATAATGTGATTCGTCTGTGAAACCACAGCCCTGTTTCTCAGATCACCTGGCAGCTTGTATGAATGATGTTTTCTTTAAATTAGGAAACCAGAGAAAATACTGAGAACTGACATGAAGCACAGAGATAGCTATTGAACATGAATGCACATGCTTACAGGCATACTCCATATTAAAATGGTTTGCCATGAAAGACTATGTTACAGATCTTGGGAATGAGCTGAAAAACTTCTAAAAATCAGAAAGGAGATGTTAGTGTGTAGCTGATAGGAAGTTTTTCAAAAGGCCTGTCATCCCCATGGCATATAACTGCATAATCAGTTTTGGGATTACCGTCTGACCTAGCCCATGTGCTACACCTTTACCTTTTCTTAACATGAACTAGATTTTTGTCCTGAACATCAGTGAAGTGCTTGACAAATGCAAGTCGAGGATGCTTAAACACGGTAGCAACTGTGTAAAACTGACAGGATAAACTGACCCCAGTAGTTTGAAAAATCTACAGCTGAGGTATGTTGCACGTACCTTGTGTTTTGGGGTACCTTTCACAGAAAGGTGTAAGGGAATTGTTCTCTGAATGTTTCCCAGATCTGTAAGGTTATATTTGCTTTTACACCTCAGTAAAAGTAAACGGCGCTTTATCTATGACTTCTATACATGTGGCTCCCTTGCTTATAAAGTTACCTGTGAGCAGATGCATCAGCCCCCAAATGCCCTTGAAAGGTATTTGCTCAGAACAGGGATTGTGCATACAAATAGCTATATGAAAGAATCCTGAAATCTTTCAGTTAGTTTAAAATGAAGCTCACTGCCTGGGATATTTCACAGCTGCCTCCCTACTGGTTTTCTAGGCCCACCGGAGGAGAGCTGAGGAGCAAGAACCCAGGTTCTCAGTGTCTCCAGAAGCAGCTTTGTGCCTTATGACAGCCGGTTTCTCACGTAGTGCAAACAGAGCTTCTAACGCCGTGTGTGTAGGAGGCAACATTAGCCACCAGAGCTGACACCACTGTTCAATAAATGCCAGCGGGATAAGGAGAGGTGGGGGATTCTTTGGAGGAAGTATCAATGTTTCCTAGGCAATGCTGACAAAAGCATGCCGCCTCTAATTGGCTCCACTACAAATATTTACAGCTGTGAAAAGAAGTTTGCTAATCCCATGATGGTAGCCATGGTTGCCTATCTTTTTAGCTGCTGTTGCACTGGTGAGAAACATGAATAGGTTGCAAGAATCCCTCGGTGGCTTTGTAGCAGGAACATTTGCTGACCCAAATGTAGAAGCCAATTAAGCTCTAAAGCTTCTGTGTGTTTTTCTGGTAAGCCTTGCTATTTGTCCTGTTCATTAGCAAAAAAAGAAAAAAAAAAACAACCAACAAACCCATGGTGAGGGGCTGCAACAAATTCAGGGCTTGTTACCATTTATATTGGTTGTGTGTATATAAATAAAATATTATGTTTCAATATAATATCAACGTATTACTCTACAAATTCGAATTCCCATGCTGGCAGTGTCTGTTTGCAGGCCTGTGTACTCAATCAACCTCTTGAAGTAGAAGTGTTGGTACAACATGTTTTAATATTTGTTCTAAAATTACCTATCGGTCTGAACGCGTACTCACTCCTGATAGGAAGAAGGGAAGAAGATGGAACCAGGCTTTTCTCAGTGGTGTCCAGTGACAGGAAAAGATGCAATGGGCATAAACAGACATACTGGAAAATGTCTTTTAAATATAAGAAAAACTTTCTTACTATAAAGGTGGTCTAACACTGTAACAGGTTGCCCAGAGAGGTTGTGGAGTCCCCGTCCTTGGAGATATTCAAAAACTAACTGGACCCAGTCCTGGGAAACCTGCAGTAGCTGACCCTGCTTGAGCAGGGGACTCTGCCAGCCTCAACTATTCTGTCATTCACTGAACATGCCATAAATTCTGCACCTTCTATTTTAGCATTGTTGTGTGTTTTGTACAATGTGTATCATCTATCTCATTTTAAATAATAGATCTGAAGTCCCACAGAATTAACCTGCAGGCACAGAAGGTACATTGACTACTTGGTATCACACACCGACATCTTGCACAGGTAATGGCCTTTATAATCCCCAAGTTTGCATGCCCTGGTGCACCAGATGGCACACTCATTTTATAAGTTGAATGGGAGTCAGAATATGCCTGGCAGATTTTGTTTTTCAGGAAGTGAAGGTGGTTACCCATGAAAATTTTAATCAGAATACTGCCTGTTGGTAATTGTGTGCTTGCATGGAAGAAGGTATGAAAATGACTTGATCTGCTTTCAAGACTCTGAAATAATGTCACATTTTTCAATAGGTGGATGTCCCCAGAGGTTGCTATTCCTTCCATGGTTCAGGTTTCAGCAAAATATCTTTTTCTTTTTGGTGAAAAGCCAAGCTGCACAAATGCTTGGCAAACTTAACAGCCTTGCTTGCTAGTCAAGGACCATTAGCCTTGAATGTTTGCATGAACTTGTCATAGGTACTGTGATAGGCAAGACTTCACATTGACATTCAGTGCTGAATGTATTTCTTTTCAATCAGATAAAATGTAGGCTGCTGTATTGTGCTGATATTTGTTCTCCATTTCCCAGCCAGTTCTTGAAAGTGGCTCACGAATGCACAGTGAATTATTAACATCTGTTTACTTTCAATTTAGCTCGAGAAATTTCTCGTGAGGTTTGTGCTTTCTTGCTTAATGTAGTGCTTGGATGGGCTTTACTTCTCATAGTTACTGCTGTCAGTGTTGAGTCTTGAGCTGAGACTGATGCTGCCGACAACTTGATACGTGGCATAATGTGGCCACTCATGTGAGAGCTTTCTGTAAATATGCAAAGTAGTCTCAGACAGTAAATTAAAGATTAAGCTTATGTGTTGGTTTTGTATGTCAGCAATTTGTCAGGAGAGAATTCCGTAGTGATTTAGTATGCATGTACTTTTGGAAATTGTGAATTAGGCTTTAAGTAGTGATGAATTACCCAAAAGGTGCATGTGCAAGCAAATACAATTTTGGTGGTGACATAAAGCACAGAAAAATGAGATCATAAAGATAGGTGTCTCACTGACAAATTAACAAGTTTGTACTCCATTTTTCTCTAAATTTCTATTCAACTATTGGCATGTCTAATAGGATTGGAAGACGACTTGTACATTTTCTCATAGAACTGTGATTTTGCCTCAACTATGAGCAGCAAGACATTGCTGGTGCAAGAGTGGATGCTTTTCTTTGTCTCTTGGGCCATACACTCTCTGGGTACCAAGCACAGAAGTGCAGACTTCAGGAACACATAAAAAACATTAGTTTCTTTCTTATTTAATTATTTCATTTTTCTTGTGATCTTTTTCCTAACTCTGTGCTATGTTCTAGACTCTTTGTTCCTCTGCCTTGAATTTATTCCATACCATTCCAAATCGAGGCTTACACAATATTTTTGACTGGAGGGTCTCCAAACGACTCTCGTTGCTGGGAGCACTAACCCTTCCTGTGTATTGCAAATGGAAATAGAAACCAGTTTGACTCAAGGGAGGCCATGTCTTGATACAATCTTTGTTGGTCTTAAGCTGGTTGTTGTACTTCCTGGTGCCAGGAGAATGAGACGTCATCTTTCTCAGGTGTATTTGTTTGCACGTGCTTTGTCTGCAGAGAAGTGAGGACCGTTCCAACTGCCTGCTAAAGCTGCTCCCCTTTCTGTCCCATTTTCTCTGCTCCGGCTGTGCTATTTAATTGATGTTCAGTAATGCCTCAGTTTTGCTGAAGCGTCTGCCAACATGTTCAACAGTTCTTGATGGCTACAAGAAGATGCATATGGCTATACGAGCAAAATATATGAGCAAACAGTCTCCCATCACTAACTTAACTTTTCTTTTCTCTGACATTTGTGACAACTGCCCTATGGTACTGAGCTGGGCTCTACAATTTGCTGTCTTTTATGGTAATACCTGTTTTACGGACACACATGAGAGGTTTTAGCTTTAGTAACGTTGTCTTACTTAGGCTGCCTTTCCACCAGACCAAGTCATTATTCATTCACCTATTCCTCAACGTGCCCTTCTGTCATGTTTTGGTGTCATTAGGTCATGTCCCACACACCCAGACAAGCTTCATCAGCTCCAATTTCTTTTGTTCCTTTTTATTCTAATTGGTTAGCTGCATCGCTTCCTCCACAGTAATTTCTTAGATCTGTTTCAATTCTGCACCATTTTCTTGCAAATACATCTGCCTATGTTCTGTGCATTGTGTAGTGATTCACTGATCTTACTCTTAATTTTTAACACATATTGTTAATCAACACTACTTCTTTTTGTCAGTTACCACTCCTTTCCAGCGGGCAGTCACTTTCCTGGTTTTGAATTTTTGACTCCACTCTGCTGTTTGTTTGTTTGTGGTTTCGTTTTTTTTTTATCCTAGTCTGTATCTGCATTAGTGTCATACTACAGCAACATGCTATTTGAGCTTTTTCCCATCCATGGCTACCATGTTTGTATTTTCCCCACAACGAGGTCAGGTCACTAGGGCCTCTTCGGCAAGCCCAGATAGACTCCAAGTGAAAAGTAATGCTGTGGGTGATGATAATTTCTTCTAGCTCCATGACCACAGATGATAATTCTGCAGCTCTGCAATTCTACGTATCTACAGATCTGCAGTTCTCACTGTGCTGAATGAGCATGATACAATCCTGATGGATTTCTCTAATGGATTTAGTCAGAAGGCAAGACCAATTTTAGGTTTCCTTTTAACACACTGTAACAATCCACTAATAAATCCAACCTGATACGCTTCAACATCCTATTTCCTTTCTCATAAGGCACTTTCTTTAGGAAGGTGAGATTTGCCCTTTGGAAAGAGGCAGTCATGGATTTACCAGAAAACAATATATATGTTTGTGAGAAACCTCCCTGGGGATGTGTAGGAGCTGGATTTAAGGTCAGGCCCTTGTCCTATGCCCTTGCCTGAGATAAGTAAGCACGTGCACTGCCTTGTAACCTGCTGATCCTGAACTTGCCTTGCTGACATCTTCCTGGCTTGATCTTGGCTCTGCGGATTTCCCTGATCATCTAGGTTCTTGGATGATGATGGCTGCTGTTATTGGACCTGTTTTGCTCTCCTTGCTCAGACAATAAGGGACTGTGCCCTTGTTGGTGAGGGCAATGCCTTACCTGCCTTTCTGTCACCCTCAGCTCCTGGCTCACCTTCCTTTGTAGGGCTCCCCCACTACTGTTGCTCCCTGACAATGGGATAGTGGATGGACCACTTTTCCTTTCTGCTTGGAAATCAGTAATCATTAGAGGTAGATGCCATATTGCAGAATAATTCCACATGTGCTACGGTCATTTTTCCTGATAGGAGGCTCCTTACTATGGAAACACTTCACACCGCCACGTTGCAAAGTACCGTGAGATGAAGAGAATGTTAATGGCCTGTTTCATGATATGCATGTTTCCTATACCATCTGTATAAATGATTAATGTTTTTTTTCTACATATTATCCTGTATCGGTGTTGCTCCCAGACCTGTTTCTATTTCAAAAACTTCTACCATAGCAGTTTTGTTTTGAGTTGGACTTTAAACAAGAAGTTAGAGTGTTTTGGAGCAGATGTCTCTAGCTCCTTTACCTTTGGTGACTGATAAGGGGAACATCTTTTTGTATTCTGAGTAACATTTTCAGCAGTGTCTAGATCATCCTGAGAACTATTTCAGGGTAGTGACACCATAAAGTTAGTAAGTAACTGCAGCCCTGATTTTTGAGCATTTCACCCTTCTTTATAGAGTGATTTCCGAGCAGTTCAAAACGATCTTAGCAAATTGAGTTGTTTGGTTAGTTTGGGGTTTTTTTATGTTTATATGTGAGAACATGATCCACATAGACTGTTTCACTTATCCTTTCAGTGGATCAGATTTACTATTTTGGGCACATCCAAATGGGATAAAACAGAGATGTTAAAGAACCGAATGTTAGCCAGCAGTCATGATGCAGAGGTATTGTCTCAAATCAGCTTGAAATGTTTAGGGTGGAGATGGCTTCATCTTACAATTACAGCTGTCATATAGTGTTAAGAGACTATTCTGAGTGCTGTCTTAGGAATGACCTTACTCAATGCCAGTTAATTAAGGGCTGGCTGGCATACAATATCTGACTTCTTTGTTGTCAAACTCAGATCTGTGTGTAGGATTTATTGTTAACTGTAAGAGTCAAGCTTTTCTTGGGATAATACTTCCCTGAAGATAAAGATGACTAAATACCCAGTCTTCTAAATACTCACATTCATGGACTTTCTGTATTTTAAGTGCCAAAGTATGCATGATGATTTGCTCTCTAAAACTGCCTCTATCTCTCTTTTTATTATAAAAGAAGTACAGAGAATTAGCTGAAACTAGACTTTTAAATGGTTAAAATAATAGGAGGTGAACCCTGCTTTATATGCACCCAAATACCTATAATAGCAATGGAAGACCCGTAAACTTTGATTCAGACGGATAGAGAAGACTGTGGAAGGTATGGAGGACTCAGCCTCTGTCCTCCTGGCTCAGATGGGTGCATGGCCCTTTTGTTCTCATCCAGGTTGTATTTGCTACCTGCTACACAATCTATCGTCATTGCCACTTTTCCTGTGATATGTCCCTCTGTTCCCCAACAGTCTTGAAGAAGAATGAGATGGCAAATAATGCTGTGGGAGTTTGTCATTGTCGTTGTATCCAAAGGACTGATACACAGGAACACTTCATAGATCCACAGCTTGTTTGTAGTACCAGTGAGAGACGGGAGAAGGAAAGCAGCATAGTGATATGGATTTTCACATGTTGCTGCTTGATACTTCTGCTGTGGCTGACCTGTGATTTTGTCTTGAATTTAGATGTGCTAGAAACCTCTAAAAACTCACTGAGGTAACACCACATGGAGTGGTAGTGGAATTTAATAACCTCTGATGGCAATCCTGAATGATTCTGAATTTGATGAAGATCACCTCGTCTCACAACACTAGAGCTTCTCTGTCTTTATTTATAAGGCAGTCAAATAAATACACTTCAGTGCACAGTTGGCTCTTAGTAGCTTTTCAAGCAAGGTGATCTTGATCTTGTAAAATCTTCTTTTCTTTTCCTTTTTTCTTTTTTTTTTTTTTCTGTAAGAGAACTTTGTGAGTATATAATTGAAATGAAAACTTATTATGGAACTTCAGAAAGCAGAGAGAAAAGATGTTGAAAAGGCAATGCCAAGTGGAGGCATTCTACAGCAACAGAGAGACGCCTTTGCAATAGGGCATTGCTTCCTGCAGTGAAGTAATCCTGGGAACCAGTGAAAAGGAGCATGTTTTACAAACCACAGGAGAGAAATCAATACAACAAGAGTCAGTGTGCAAAACCAACAACAATTTTTTTTCTGACTCAGCTGTCTAAGCAAGGCCAACAATAGTGTTATTTGAAAGACAGGATACTGTGTGAAGAGAGCATGAAGAGATTGGATTTTCCACCTAATGAAACCAAATTGCACTGTTGCTGCCTGCAGCTGAATTTCTACAAACACACATGAAAAAGACATGCTGGTAGGAGAATGTAGAACTGTCCTGAGCTTTTTAGAAGACAATGGGCTTTGGATCAAATCCTTAAAAATAGTAACCATGGAGTATGAACAACTTCTTTAGCATGCTAGGAACAGTGGTGTAAAACAGGTCTTGATCTTATCTCTCGTTCTTCCCCTTCTGTGCCCAACAAGCACAGTGACTAGTGTTATGAGTTCGGTTGCAGAGCTCTGCACAGATGCAGTGTAATTATTTCATTTGTGAATCATTTAGTCTCATCGTTCAGACTAATCATCTTTCCAGCTATTTATAGGCTGCAGCTGCCAACTGGAAAACCAGCAAACATGGGAACAGTAGGAAAAAAAAGGAGTTTCTTAAGTGCCTGTGTGCTGCAACTGAATGTTTTAACTGATCTTGAGACAGAGGTAGTTATTCCTCTGAAGCATCGTTTCCTCGCCAAACTAGACATTGTGGTAACACCACAACAATCCCCACCCCAAAATACAGTTGCCAGGGAGGAGTTTTTAAGTTATTGCTCTTTTGCTACTATATATTTCCTTACGTTTTTTGTGTGAATATTCATTTAATATTCATA
>NW_009192135.1:46228-59984 GCF_000690835.1 Fulmarus glacialis | reverse complement strand
AGAGCGGTAATTAAAGAATTTTCCTCCATCAATGTTGTTGATGAGAAAATGCAAACACAAAGATGGCTTTTCCTCTGCTCTTAGCTGTGGAAATGTAAGGAGCAGGGCAGGAAGGTAATGGGGTGTATGCAGAAGTACTACATCAAAATGCTTGGTACACTACATCCTCCTAAAAAAATAGGAAGAGAATGCTTCTGCTCTTAGCTGTGGAAATGTAATTTTGGGAGCAGGGCCTGAAAATTACAGTTTTTACCTCTAATAATCCAGAATGTTGATTTTGAAGGTTACCTTTTTTGTTTTCTGAAGCATGATGGTGCTGCACTGCTAGTCTTTGTGTAGAGATCTTCCTTGGTGAGTTTTAGAAGCTCTGCCCTATGCACTAAAGGAGCATGAGACCTTCTTACTTTTAACCTTTGCTTCCACAACTGTGAGAGACAATCATTGACATTATTTCTATTGTTCGTGTTCGTGCTTGAACAACTAGTGAAGGAATCAGATTCAGTCCCCTTTCTTTGTTTGGTTTTCCATTCCTTTCATTGCTGTGTGGCAAGGCAAGAAATAACCAAATCTGCACATACTTGCAGTTAGTAGATCAGTCCAAAAGTGGTTTTAAGATTTGGTGGAAACTTCTTTTTCTTATTCGCACAAGTGGTTGGCACCAAGGTTTAAATCCTTATTTGTTTGCCAGGTCATAGAATCATAGAATCATTAAGGTGGAAAAGACTTCTAAGATCATCAAGTCCAACCGTTAACCCAACACTACCATACCCACTAAACCATGTCCCTAAGCACCACATCTACACGGCTTTTAAATACCTCCAGGGATGGTGACTCCACCACTTCCCTGGGCAGCCTGTTCCAAGCCCTGACCACTCTTTCAGTAAAGAAGTTTTTCCTAATGTCCCGTCTAAACCTCCCTTGGCGCAACTTGGGGCCATTTCCTCTCGTCCTATCGCTTGTTACTTGGGAGAAGAGACCAACCCCCACCTCGCTACAACCTCCTTTCAGGTAGTTGTAGAGCGCGATGAGGTCTCCCCTCAACCTCCTCTTCTCCAGGCTAAACAGCCCCAGTTCCCTCAGCCGCTCCTCATCAGACTGGTTCTCCAGAGCCTTCACCAGCTTCGTTGCCCTTCTCTGGACACGCTCCAGCACCTCAGTGTCCTTCTTGTAGTGAGGGGCCCAAAACTGAACACAGGATTTGAGGTGCGGCCTCACCAGTGCCCAGTACAGGGACACAGATGAGGTGGATAAGACTGAGACTGACTCAGGGACAGGGATTTCTGTGAAAAATCCTTGTAAAGGCAGTCCCAGAGAGGAGATATACCTGCAAGAAATTAACTTTTTTGAGGTGATGCTCTACTTAAAGCAGAATTAAGGTTTCAGGCATCCGAGGAATGCAGAGCTGTCCTCTGCTTCTCCCAAAGGATTTGTCATGGTAATAGGCAGGACTTCTTTATTACCAGTCAATATGGGCAGCTTCAGGTCTCTGGTGACATCACCACCGTTTCTATTTTTACCTTGAGACACTACCACTAGGCTGATGAGTCAAACCAACAGAGGGGTGAACCATATTGATCTGAAATCCCATGAAAGGCAGAATCTTGAACTCAGCCTTATAACCTGGCCCTTCTCACTGCTGTTGTTCACACTTCTGCCTCCACAAGGTGCCTGTTGATATTGGGCTGAATCAGTCAATGGCTTTCGAGGCATTGACTAATGACTTCCTGCCTGACTGGTGGAGGAAAGTCAATTACTTTATTAACTGAAAATTCAATGCTGTGTTACAACACCTACTATGTTCTTCTTTCACTTAGAAGCTGTCTGGAAGTTGTCACAACTCTTGAGCTTAGTGTCCTAAATATAGGACATGTAGGGTGGAATCCATTTATCCTGAATTTAGGAACTTAAAAGGTAAATGTCACTTTTTAAGTTCACTTTAGAGTTAGGGAAGCAAATACATTTTTTTTGAGGGGGCAGTTTATTTTATTTTAAGACAGGCAATTATGGAGAAATCAAACAAATCAGCTCTAGAGGTAACTATTTTTTCCACTGACTAAAAGAAGTCTGTAGTGAACAATTTAATAAAAATTAATAAATCAGCTATGCTCTTATTTTTCCTTGTTGGTCATGTCTGAAACCTTCAGGAAAGGCACATGGAAGAAGATCAGCCTGTGGATGAATAGCTTTTTTGCTTAAACCTTACTTGGTAGGCAGTGGAGATACGCGTACCTTTTTTTCATCCCCTTTTCCCAGACCAAAGGTGGCCATAGTTTTACCTACTCTTTCTGCAGCCCAAGACCCTGTCCCACCATCTGTATAGGGAATAGCATAGCAGGGGAAGATAGTAGATTTGACCAATTTCTTTCCTTTGTGTGCATGAAGATGGAATAAGATCTACAAGCTCTAACGATGCTCTCAAACTTTCTCTTCCAGTACTGATGCTCAGTAGCTTGCAGCTTCATTGCTTATTCATGGCAAGGAGCTGTTCAAGATGAAAGGTAAAAATACATCAACAAAATTATAGAGTTTTATTATAAATTAAAAATTAAACAAAATCTAAAAATAAATCAACAAAAATAAATACAAAATAAATGATAAAATATCAACAGTTGCAAACTGTATATTTATTTTTAAAGGTACTGTGGATCAATAGCTTTCACATTGTCATGTTGCTGTGCCAAATTGTCAGGCTGTTGAAGGTGCTGATATGTATGCTTTAAATATTATTTCTGCGTTACTATTAATAACGGTACTCATCAGAGATAACTAACACAGGCAAGTGTTGGTTAGTTGTACAACAAGACATGTGAATGAGCATGGCACACACATGTTTCCTAAACTTCTTAGAGAAAAAAGTCTTATCTCTTTGCATGTGACACAAATAAGAAGATGAAGATGCTCTCTAAATAAATGAAGCATCTGACTGAAAGGATTGCCCATCCAACATCTGACTAAACACTGCCATGCTCTTAAAGCTAACAACCATGCCCAAAGGATGTGCAAGCAAAACCAGGGAAATGTATGACATCAAACTTGAGAATACAGCTATCCATAACAACTTTTTTGAGCCTGTAGAAGGTTGTTTTTATCTTGCCAACGTACTGAGAACACTGCCACTCTTCACATCTTCACAAGGCTGAATACCATCCATGGTATTCTGAACCATGTGCCAGCTTTCTACCATGTGTCTGCTGGAAGCCTGCTCCAGGTGCCTGTACCAGTGTTTATTGCTGAAGATCCATCTTATTCATTGCTTCTGTGGGACCACATCAAGACTGGGATTCACCTGGCTGAATGTAGATATCCCTATCTCACATGTCTATACGGTTCCTTAACAGTCAGTAAAGGACTGATCAGCATCATGAGTGATTTCCAGAGTGCAATTTTTCTCATCTTAGTGTAGATGTAGAAAACTGATCAATAGAATAACTGTCTAAATGTTTCACTATAAACTCACTAGCTGCCCAGTTAGCTGCTCAACGTGCTGTGAAAGAAGAACTAGCAGCATGCATGTTTATTGCAGAGGAGCTGGGATAAATGGGTGTGTACGTGTGTCCCTCAGCTAGACAGGAAACCAAAGGCTGATTATGATCCAGCTGAAGGGAGGTAAAGTAGGTTACAGATTAATTACACTTGGAGACAAAGGCTAATGTATGAAAAATTGGAAAAATTACAATTTAGCTCCTAGTCTGAGTAATCAGCCCACCCATTCTGTGGTTCATGTTGTTTGCTGCTACTTTAGCTCTTTAACATAATGACTCTTATGAGTTAACGGTCTTCCTGTTGGCTTTCCAAAATTTGATACCTACTAACATAATTGTCAAGGGTTTCTGTGGCATTTTCTTGCTCATATCTTGTCCCTTCAGCTTGGTCTCTTTAGCAGCCAGATGTATCCCTGCCTCCAGGGATGCTGAGAAACTGCAAGGAAAGAAAAAAATTGGGAAGGAGCTATACTGACTAAAGCTTTCTGAGGAATTAGGTACCAGGGTAGATTCTGGTCTGTGTGGGGCATACAGGAAGGTTTACAAACAGAAAGCACAGATGGAGTATCTCAACAGAACTCCTGTTAGTTACTCATATGTGTCCATGCCTCAGTTTCCCCAGTGCAACTGAATAGTCACTCAGAGATTTATGAGGAGAAAAAACCTAGGGGAAAAGAGCATACTTGAATATCAGTATCCTCCAGCTAGTCATCTTCAACAATCTTATTTAGATTGTCAGTTGAGCCAGGGGCTTAAGGCTTCAGAGCTGTTGCTGACCCCTGTACTTGGCACCAGTGAGGCCGCACCCCGAATACTGTGTTTGGTTTTGGGCCCCTCACTACAAGAAGGACATTGAGGTGCTGGAGCGTGTCCAGAGAAGGGCAACGAAGCTGGTGAAGGGCCTGGAGCACAAGTCTGATGAGGAGCGGCTGAGGGAACTGGGGCTGTTTAGCCTGGAGAAGAGGAGGCTGAGGGGAGACCTCATCGCGCTCTACAACTACCTGAAAGGAGGTTGTAGTGAGGTGGGGGTTGGTCTCTTCTCCCAAGTAACCAGCGATAGGACGAGAGGAAATGGCCTCAAGTTGCGCCAAGGGAGGTTTAGACTGGACATTAGGAAAAACTTCTTTCCTGAAAGAGTGGTCAGGCCTTGGAACAGGCTGCCCAGGGAAGTGGTGGAGTCACCATCCCTGAAGGTATCTAAAAGACGTGTAGATGAGGCGCTTAGGGACATGGTTTAGTGGTGGACTTGGCAGTGTTAGGTTAATGGTTGGACTCGATGATCTTAGAGGTCTTTTCCAACCTAAATGATTCTATGACCGGGGGCAGCATCAGCTACAATTTGCTACTATTCACCTCCTCAGTCACATTTGCTTCTGTTTGCTGTTCCTCACTGAGCTCATAGATGCCTTGCAATGTTCCCAGCACCATTGGTTGCATGTGTCGATACCAATCTCCTTCAGCTTTGGGGTACTTTTCTTGTAAATGCACAGAATCTGTTTATTTCTGGAAAAATCACAATGGTGCTTCTTCCACAAACTGATGAAGTTGTGGTTGTATGCTCCAGCCAGCTGTGGGCTCATGTCTCTCACATATATCTCACAAAGGATGAGGATAGTCTTGGGCGACATTAGGCACCTAACTCTGAGCCACCTGCCTCAAACTCCCTTCATCGCAAATAAAAAACTCAACTAACAGCCCTAAAGACTTCATATTTGTGGAAAATAATGCTCCTTCCCTTTCACCCTTCTTTACCTCCTTGCCTTGTACGTGAGCAAACAAAGCACCTCGAAGTGTAGCCTTCCCTGACACAGCAAAGATGATGTTGGAGAATGAGATGACAACAGACATATTCAGAGAAGACTTGAAGGCTCCTTGCAACTGTACACACAGTTCTTGGCATCATGCTATATAATTGCATAAATTTGTCTTAGTTTGAACTGAAGTTAAATGGCAATTCATGGTCTTTAGGAACAGAATATTTATCTTTTTAGGACACAACTATTATTCATGTTATTATTGTGACAAGTGACTACAAACCATATCACATCATGAGAGGCTTTTTTCAAGTTTTCAGGTTTCCTTTTTTTCTGAATAGCAGACTGCAAGCTAAGTTGAAGCATTATCCAGAGAAATCTACAGCCTGACTATTCCACACTGCTGTCCTCTTATATTATTAATTTTGTGTCCCATGCCTTTCATTCGGCAGTGGCAATAAGGTGAGCTAAGCAATTCGAACATGCAAAAGAAATAAACGCTTTACATAAATATAACTATGAATCATACGACAGGAATAAAGCAGAATCCAAAATTTTGTCATGAAGGCGGCAGTAACTGAAGGACTGAGATCTGTAGATGATATTTTCTGATTATTAGCTTTTGCTAATGATTGCTGGTACAAGATTGCTCAGGAAAACTGATTAACTTGATAGACACTTCAGATTTTTATTTCCTGAATAGATTAGTTGAGAACTTAAGAGTTTTTTTAAGATGACAGTCACATTTAGTGTACTGATAAAGGAGGTGAAGAATGACTGTTTCAACACCGTGCATTCACATAGCATCACCCAGAGATACTCAACATATTTCCACTGAACTTGAAGCCCACGTAAAAATGTGCCCTGCTTTGAGGGCTTGCTGAATACTTGAAATTCACTGCAGTTTAGTTACAGTTCAGAAATATTTGCAAATATCTGAAAGACACCTGAGCTTATTTACATAAGACCAACGCACTGCACTTTTCCCTGTGTTCCACCTGAAGCTCTCGGGGTACTTGACAAACCGTTATGAATTAAACATCCTGTTGTTTGACATTAATGTTCTGAGTTAGGTAGGCACTTTGGGTCTGATCTTACTCAGCTGGAGTAAAATGGCTTTTTTCTGTCAAAGAGAAGGTATGTTGATTTTTGCATGCTGAGGATCTGATCTCAGTGGAAGAGTTACTACTTGGAGGACTCAACTTTTTTTACAGAAAGGTCTTCTGCAAACTCAAAAACTCAGTTGGGCTGTATGACAGGAGTTTGAAAGCAGAGACTGGGGTAGTAAGAAAGTCCAGACAAAAAATTATTTTCCCTCACCACTTAGAGAAGGCAAGAGCATGCCAGGGATGTAACCTTGTGCTAATGAAGAACCTGATCTAGTGAAAGATGTCCCTGACTATGGCAGGGGAGTTGGACTAGGCAATCTTTAAAGGTTCCTTATGACCCAAACAATTCTGATTCTATGATTCTATGCCTGGGATAGGACTAAGGAAAGTTTTGTTTTGCCTCTTCTCAGCTACCTTAATGGTTGGCAGATTCTGGTTTTAGACAATTATTAAACTTATCCTGCAGCCAGTGAAGAAAGTCACAAGTCTGTCCTCAGTTGCATATTGAAGGTGGGTCTTATGGCATGAAAGAGGAGAAGTTTCTGGCTCATACACATACCTCCCACCTCAACTGGTGACGGTCCAAACTGCTCTGCCTCAACGTGTCCTCTCAGTCCTTGCAGTGCTGCCGTGTTGCTGATGTTGGTCACAGAGCCGGGCCAGGGATCTTTCCAGAGGAGAGCCAAATGTGTGAACCTGAACTTGGACTTCTTCCTGGTTTATATTTGTAGCTGAACGCTTCTTCAGTATAATTCTTCCCTATTTCAGAGGGAAGGTGTGATGGTAATTAGCTTCTCTGAGTCTGTGAGACCTTATGCAGATTTGTTAAGATGGGAATATCTTACTCATCTTTAGACACCTGTATTTAAATTTCTACATTAGCTACCCTCAGATTGTTTTGGTCCATACAGAGGAATAGACATCACTCATCTAAAATGATTTAGTTAGTTAGCAAAGCATGAAGTGGATTACCTTCTGTAGGTACTTTGGTTTGGTTTGGTTTTGGTTTTATCAATGAGTGTACAGGGAGTCTGGGTAACTAAGGATAACATCCAGTCTTTATATTTTTACTCAGTTCTGCTTCACAACTCATTAAACACCAGTTTAAGTCAACCACTGAAGCGTTGTTTAGCCCAAACATACAAATATTAAACACAAGCAAATCGGTTTATTTGAAGTAGTGACTGAGCTATGCCTTTCAAAGGAAAGAATCCATAAGGAAACTGGAGGCTTGGGTTTCTATTGTATTTGAGAATAAGTTAAAATTGGTACATATTTTAATATAGTCGTTCTTAATGCATGTATGTTCACATGACCAGGTAAGAGGTCACTTACCTTGTCAAGAGTAAGCTTGACAAGAAGAAGTTATTAGTGTTGCTGCTTACTATCATGTCAATATGACTTTAAAAGCACATTAGGGTCATGTTCACTAATGAATTGTTGTATCATAGGTTTTTGTGTGATTATTGATAACACAAAATTTTTTCTTGTACTTTCATAGGTCTCATGTGACATGGCTTTTAATGTATATTTGGCCACCATTTGAAGTGCTCACTTAAGCTGGCATACTCCAAAGGGTTATTGTTAGAGATTTTCTTCTCCTTTAAAGAGCAAAAAAACGGTCATAGATGTAGCCCTAAGGCCTATTTCCTGCACTACTGAATTTAACTGAATTGCTCTAGAAATTGAATTAATCTCATTTTAGATGTCCAAAAATTGCTCATCTGTTTCTTAACCGGTCCATCATTTACAGGCAGTAGAGAGAAACAGGTACCCTCCAGATGGTTGGTCAGCTCATTTCAGAGCTGGCATCTAAGACAGATCAGATGAGCTGTTCTCCCAAAATGCTTGTTTCACTCCTCCGACTCCTAACAGTGTGGGGTTTGTACAGCCTGTCACAGATACCTAAATATCTAGTTCAGGAGAGTGGTATCGCTTTCTAAACTCTGTTGTCCATGTATAACAGACAGCTGACGGGCAGACATGTACATGTAGAAAAAAAAAAATTTAAATGTCCTAATCTGTAGCTGAATCTTACTGCTGAAACATCAGATGAATCCAACCTTAAAAATACCAGCTTCTCTCCTCTTTTTGTACCCTAGAGTGCTAAATGCAAATATGTGCATGTTACACAAGACGCAACCTCCTCAGGTTGTCAGGACAGATTAACTTGGTGGGGTGCACCTACCTAAACATAAGTACCTTGGGTCATTTGAAGTACCTTGGGATATACAAGGCATTTGCCTGCTGCCAGTATATATGATACAGGATTTAGGGGATAGCCACAAACTTATGCAGTGGCAGCCAGATGTCAGGCAGGTACAGTGCACAGCATCTAAACTGGTACTCAAATTTATGTGTAACTATTCCAGCTGTTGATTCTGACTCATAAAACAAAGAGCAAGCCCAGGATGGTGTTATCTTCTCTTGGGCAGTTAGAATAATTAGCCTTTCCATGCAGTCATAGCAAAGTATAGGGCAACGATGCCAGTGCTAGACCAAAATATACATAAATATTGCTAAATATTTTTAAATCACTGTTGATTTCTTATTTATGCTTTGACCACAGATGTTTTTGTATCACTGGCTAAGATTAGACTGATGATCAGTCTACCGGCAAAAGAAGTTTGGAGTGAGCATTACTGCTTCTGGAACAGTTTTGATGTATTCATACATGTTTTTTTAGGGATCTTGGGGACTTTTACTCCTTTTGAACTGCTAAAGCAGCTTTTAAGCAAGTCACAAAAGTTTTTTTCCTTCATGCTGTTCATGGCATTTCTTTTTCACGTGAAACTGTGAAGGTTTAAATACTCACTGTAGATGGTGCCAAAGGAAGAAGGATTATCATTAATGTCCACGTTAGTTTGGCTAAGTGAGACCATTTCAAATATGAAAGCAATGGGATTATACTACAGTTTCAGACAGAATTATTATCACTGCAAAACATGACTTTTCCTTGACCCTCCAAGAATTGGGTAGTAATTAGGGGCATTTTAAGTTATTCGGCACATCCACCCAGTAACTGTACGGAAGAACTAATCAAGTTCAACAGAAATGGTTTCTGGACATCACATTTTCCCCACAAAGAGTGAGCAGGAAGGTTCCTCAGCAAAGAAGACCACCTTATCCCCCAGCAGTGACCAACAGTCTAGAGTTTCCTAGAGGAAACTGGAGCCTGGAGGAGAGAAGGTTTTGGGGGGACTTATTGCTGTCTACAGCTACCTGACTGGAGGCTGATTGGAGAAGACAGAACCAGGCTCTTCTTGGAGGTAAATGGCAAAAGAAAAAGAGGCAATGGATAGACATTGGAGCATGGGAAATTCCAGTTGGATATCAGGATGTTAGGTGGAGGGGTTAGTTTTTTTGGTTTTTTGGTTTTTTTTACTATGAGAATGGTCAAACACAGGCTCCATAGAGAGATTGTGGAATCTACATCCTTGGAGGTGTTCAAGACTCAACTGGGTATGTCCCTGAGTAGTCTGGTCTGATTAGTCCTCCTCTGAACAGGGGGTTGGACTAGTTGATCTCCAGAGGTCTTTTCTGACCTAAATTATTCTGTGATTCTGTGATTCTAAGACAATGAAGGTTTTTTTTGCGGGTATGTTCTAGTATCACAAAGAACTGTTGAGACATTCTTCCATATGAAGGCAAGACTAGAGGAGAATAATGCGTGGAGCATTACTTTGTCTATGCCTCTGTGCTCTGGGCAGTTAAGGCTGGGATAAGCAGAAAGCAAGAGGAAAACTTGGAAGACCGGTGTTTAAACTTGCATAGACTTCATGTAAAATTGACAGTATTTCTTGGTGCCATTTTCTGGTATGTTTTCCACTGAATTTTAGGCCGATTGAGTTTTTAAGTTCATTTACTGAAGCATACCATGAATATACTTGCTTTGTCTCCTTTCCCACCTCTCTGATTTAAAGTAATTTAAAAGTCATTTGAAAACTGATGGTTCTGTGTCTGACACCCATTTTCCAAAATGTCAAGGGAGTGAAATAATAGGTTTATTTGCAATCTTATTATGATTAATTCATCAAACCACTGCTGGGAATTGCCTCAATACCATTTAAGTACTTGTCAAAGCAAAGACACGTAGACTGAAAGTTAAGATGCTTCTCACTCTTTGTACATCTTTGGGTATCTCTTTATCTAACTTCAGTGAAAAAGGCTTAGTGGATTTGCTTTTCTCATCCAAACATGCATTGTCAGCTAAATAAAAATTCCTCTGGGGAAACGTCTTTTGATAATTGTGAAAGATAAATTTGTCTTGTAAAGATATTAGCATTGTGAACATGGTTATAAATGTTTGATGTGTGATATTACTAAAGAAGTATTGTAATCTAAACCAACATTATGACAGGATTCTTAATGTGGTTGCGGGCCACATGGGAAATGTACAGAACAAGGGCTTGAAAAAGACCACCCAAGTTATCATTGAGAAGTACTACACATGATTTGGGAATGACTTCTACAAGCAACTGTAGGAAGAAATGCATTACATCCAGCAGGAAACCAAATAACAAAATTACTGAATAAGTCACCCGTTTGCTGAAGTGTGTTCAGGGGAGGCCAGTAAGAGGCATCTCCGTCAGACTGCAGAGATCTGAAAGGGAGAGAGATAACCAGGTCTCTGAGATCTACCCTTTTAGAGGAGATCACTGAAGCTGACTCAGACAGCCCGAAAGAAGGTAGAAGCTGCTGAACTTTGGCAGCCTGTTCAACCAGCAGCCCACACGGCCCACTCTTACAATGAATCTCAGAATAACAAGGGAAGCTGTCAGACCCTATCCCTGCCACTTTTTCACTTTTTCAAAAAATGCAAACAAACAAAAAATGTAAACCTGATTCCTCCTCCCAATAATTCAAATTCCTGGAAACTCAACACTTTTTTTTCAACTGAATTTAAATTTTGAAATGCTATAACTTTCTGTACTATGAAAACTGATTTTCTTACCAAAAATGGAGGTATATACACCTAATACACCCATCTGACAAGGCTCAGCACAAAGAACGCTGTGAAGGCTTAACAAGATTTCATAGTGGCTCCAAAAAACCTCCTTTCACAAACCACCATTGTAGGTATAAATCTTCCGAGGACTGAACCAGAGTTGTTTTAGGCATTGTGGGGTACCCTTTCTAGTTTCCAGGCACCATTCCAAAACAGTCTGTGTCTTCCAAAAGTTCTCAGTCATATTTGTCGGCTCTGCCTGGAAGTCTTTGACACAAGACGTCTCCAATGGTGAAAAGAACCCCACGTTTACGCAAATTAATCCTGTCCCCTTTACCTCTCCTCTCCTTAAAGGAAGCCTAAGTTACTGCTTACATATCTAATTTTCAAACATCTGAAGTTTTCTGCTTCAAAGCACATTAGTGAGGATATATTTTTTATATATTAAACAGTTGGACAAAAGCGGACACCTCTGGGTGAAAGCAATATAGTTAACACTGAAATGCTTTACAAACTGGAAGGTGACAGATTTAAATGAGAAATACACAATGTAAACTGAAAACTCGTCTGGATAGGCAATGTCTCTTATTATAAATGTTTACAGTATACATAATTTTTTTTGCCTATCAGTAACTCTCTAGTACAAATGAAACAAAGCCTGGTTACCCACGTACTTATATTGTGGTAGTAAAAATCATGGATAATACTTGTGATGAGAGACAAGAGGGCCAGAAGGGAATGTAGAATCATGGAGCATCAGGATTATGGAGCGTGACCACTACTGCTTCAACAAAGTCCTTCAGCTCAACTAAGTCTTTCAAAAGGACAGATTTGGAAGAAAAAACGGAAGCTCCAAGGGTGGCTTTTTTGATCTCTTGCTCTGTGGCTTCATCCATGCCTTGATCTCTGGTTCAGTGGCTTTTGGGTATAATAGCAGATCCTAAAATGTCATTTTTTGTTTCCAGACTTTCTCATTATCTGTGTGAAGGCTGGTCTTACTGTGGGCAACAGAAGACAAGACTGATGGACACCTGGTGACAAAACTTAACATACCTTCAGGGCATGCTAGCACATCAAGTGTTTCTTCCCCTAGTCTATTCTGATTTTTCATCCCTTAGCTAAATTTCTCTATAATACCTCACAATAGTAGCTGCAGTAGGAATTTGGTTTTGTATTATCATTGTTACAATAAAGCAAAAAAAAAAAAAATAAACACATCATACCAAGACTAAAATACTATGCTGACAAAGGAATTGAATCCCTTGTTCACTTTGGACACCACAAAGAATGGTTGTGAATATGGAAACAAAACTAAAAGGCTTTATTTTGGAGAGTGAAACCAAAGTTGATGGAAAGAGTCTGCTCACATAGTAATCATGGCATAGACCGTATTTCAGATATTGGTCTCAATGGCTCAGTGCTCTGATTACTTGTGTGTTAACACAGCATGGACATGCAAGAAGACTTAGGCTTTATTTACCTTGGAAACCTAAGTCAGCCTGCTTGTGCTGTTCGTACAGAAACTGGACTTACGTTCATTCACTCTACGGATACCCTCTGCATGCTATTTCAACACCACAAATGCCTTATTCATATTAGAGCAGGAGAATTAAATCTGTCTCCATGCAAGAAACTAGCAGAACAGGCAATGCAAGGAAATAGCAGCATGGGGAAGAGCAAATAAGCCTGGGCACACTGACCCCAGCTTACTCACTCCATGCCACTCCAAAGAGTACTTCCTTCTTCTCAATTCACCATAGGGATGAGCAGAAAAATAACACTGCCCCAGGAATACAGAAGTCAAGTTGTTCCCTTCTTCTGCTTCTTCCCTTGCACACTGCTTGGAAGAAAAAAGGAGCTGGAATATTGCCAAGTGTCACTGCACAGAGGAGTCCTTAGCTGGCACAGAGCCGACATAATGTTTCCTACAACCCATTTTTTCTGATGGGATTCATCTTCCCTAACCTTCACCATCTAATAATTAGGCATCTAATCTAAGCCATTCATTATGTTCTCTCTGGAGTCGATGCAGAGAGAGGTTGGATGAATCGCCCTCTGGGGGTACTTGTCTCTGTGTGTTGACAACAGAGTCAGCCTAAAAGACTGGCTTAGAATAGACAGCTAACTTTTTGGCAGCTAAAATTAAATTAGATGAATCCTAGCATCAACTGCACTAGTATGACTGGCAGACTGACTCAGTAAGTCACAGCTAGCTATGGTACTTTAAATGCTCAACAGGAGCCAGTATATTTCTGGCCCTGGCATCACTGTGAACATCTTTAGCCCTGCAAAGTCTAGATTACATATTATCTCTATATGTAACTGTTGGGGCAGCTAAACAGATCCACAAGCAAATCAGGAAACAATGATGCATGGAGTATGATCATATGAACATGTAAGATAAATGCACAGTGAGATGGATTGAAAACTGGCTGAATTGCTGAGATCAAAGGATTGTGATCA